>NC_081354.1:119468600-119755355 GCF_030684315.1 Stegostoma tigrinum
CCAATTTAATAATACCCTTCCTATTGCGGGGTGACCAGAACTGCATACAATACTCCAGAAGAAGCCTCACATACACCCTGTTGAACGTCAACATACATCCTAGCTCCTTAATTCTAGATTTTTATGAATCTGCTGTGATGGGATTTGAAACACAATCCCCAGAATACTTCCTGAGTCTCTAGATTAACAGTCTACTGATAGCAACACTAGGCCATCACCTCCCCTTCTTTGAGCCTGAAGGCTCATGTAAACAAAACCAAAGCCAAAAATTGTTACTGTGACCATCAACGAATGAACACAGTTTCTTACAAAGTCAGGTTTTCCAGCAATTAGGACAAGAAAGCTTGTTTCTTACCTCATTAAACCTTCACTTGGTTATTTTTCCAACATGATTTGGTATTCTGTAATCTGCAAGAAGATTAGAGCCTACTTTAAACTGTTAACCTATCTTCAAAGAAACATAGAAGATTCCTTTCAAACCTGGGTAAAGGGCCATTTTAACCCAGATAATGTCTGGACAGTTCAGTATCTTCTCATTCTCTACATTGTCCATAAATAAAGATCTGTATTCCCAACAGTTAAAAGAACACAAGAGTCAATATGTGGTTAAAAGAACACGACAGTTGGTGAGGAGTTAAAACAGAGTGAGAATCAGTGACTAGTTAAAAGTGTAAGGTTTGGCAAGCTGTTAAAACAGCACATCAGTAAGTGAGCAGTTTTAGGAGCATATGCTTATCTAAGGACTGTTTAAATGCCCCTAATGCGGCTGAGTTCACTACTTTGGCAGGCAGGGCTTTCCACGCCCTTACCACTCTCTGAGTAAAGAACCTAACTCTTACATCTGTCTTAAATCTATCACTCCTCAATTTGTAGCTATGCCCCCTTGTACAAGCTGAAGTCATCATCCTCGGAAAAAGACTCTCACTGTCCAACCTATCTAATCCTCTGATCATCTTGTACATCTCTATTAAATCCCCTCTTAGCCTCCTTCTCTCCAATGAGAACAGACCCAAGTCCCTCAGCCTTTCTTCATAGGCCCTGCGCTCCAGACCAGGCAACATCCTGGTAAATTTTCTCTGCACCTTTTCCAATGCTTCCACATCCTTCCTGTAATGGGGCTACCAGAACTGCACGCAATAAAGTAGTTAAGGGTGAATGAGTGTCAGCAAGCAATTAAAAGAATGTGCAATTTGTTAAGTGCTTAAAATCATGTTAATCAGGGGATGAATATTAACCAAAATTCTGCCCTTCTTCAAATAATTGCACTCAAGATTTTTTTTATTTGACGCAGAGTGGGGCCAGGTCTTCCTTTAACATCTCATCCAAAAGATAGCACCGACCTTCACCTGTGCTGGGACATCATTCTAGAAGTTGTATTTGTCAGGGTTTGTACAGAAAAGTCCTGAGAAGATATAGCTGGGAATTACACAGACCAGTTAAGTGAATGAGAGGATAGAAATATTCATTTATGAACTGAGATGATGGAAGTCTGGTAATTTCTTAGACACAGTCTTGGAAACAAATTGTCCGATTGTTGCAGCTGATCAAGGCGTAAGTCCATGAACTTTCCACAAAGAGTAACCCCAGTCATGTAAATCGGTGCATACTGAACCACTCTAACAGTTGGTACGAGCTTATCCTGTCTGCCAGCTGGATCTGTGCATCCAAGACTATTCAATGCATTAACTATGAACTTTGGTGGGCTCCATTTTAAAGCATCAATAATCAGTAAATTCATGAGCTCAGGAAGGATAATCCATGGATTTAAACATTCAGAGTAATTAAGCTTATGTTGATTCTGAATCTACGACTCACAACAAGCACAGGATAATGAAATGGCAAAATAATAGTTTATTTTCCTCAGCAATGAATGAATAGCTTATTCCTGAACCAAGAAACTAATATTTCTTAAGGGGCTTTACATGGTAAGGAAATAAATGCTTTCACTGGAAACATTACACTGTACTGACAGCTGGTGAATTGAGAATCTTATCAGACCTAACCTAAGACAGATAAAGCTTATGGTGGAAACCTATAGATTCCTAAGAACTCCTTTGGGTAATGATGAGTAATGTGCCCCTGCTATAGAGAAAAAGTGTGAAGTCAATGCCCAGGATGCATAAATTTTCAATGTTCAGTAACTATAGTTTATCAGATATGATTTATAATTTGAAGGGGTGTAATTGGAAACTCAACATTCCAGAAGGAGTATATCTGCAGGGAAATTACAGAGAAGTGCCAACATCACAGAGTATTTATAATGGGGAGTTCATTTACACAAATTGAGGCTGGATCACTGGTAATGTACAGGGCAGTAAGGGATAAGTGTTCCAAGATTTTGTTCAGGAGAGTTTCCTATAGCGGTATGTGACCAACCCAACAACGCAGCACACATTGTTGGATCTGGCCCTGGGAAATTGGTGAAGAGCAGCCTTCAATGGACAGGAACAGGGCTGGGCAGGATTGACTCCAACAAGAGGTTGTTAGGGAAAACAGAAATCTAACAATGGGCTACCTTCAAAGGTAATAGTCAAAAACAAATCTTGTGTTCCCTATGTGCTAAAGGGGATGGAAATTAATTTTAGAGAGAAAATGTGTGTTTATGCAACTAAAAGGCAGAAAATGCAATTGAGAACCAAGAGGGACACTAAAGGTTTAGTAGGTTCAAGAGCAAACTAATGGTAAATGTAAAAGCCCTGGGGAAAATTGACGCACAAAGAGATCTGGGTGTTCAGGTCCATTGTACCCTGAAGGTGGCAACGGAGGTCAATAGAGTGGTCAAGAAGGCATACAGCAAGCGTTCATTCAACGGCCAGGGTACTGAGTACAAGAGTTGGCAAGTCATGTTACAGTTGTATAGGACTTTGGCTCGACCAAATTTGGAATATTGTGTACAGTTCTTGTTGCCACATTACCAAAAGGATGTGGATGCTTTGGAGAGGGTGCAGAGGAGGTTCAGCAGGATGTTGTCTGGTATGGAGGGTTCTAGCTATGAAGAGAGGTTGAGTAGATTAGGATTATTTACATTAGAAAGATGGAGATTGAGGGGGGACCTGATTGAGGTCTACAAAATCATGACAGGTGTAGACAGGGTGGATAGCAAGAAGCTTTTTCCCAGAGTGGGGGACTCAATTACTAGGAGGTCACGATTTCTAGGTGAGAGGGGAAAAGTTTAACGGAGATATGTGTGGAAAGTTCTTTACACAATGGGTGTGGGTGCCTGGAACGCGTTGCCAGGGGAGGTGGTAGAGGCAGGCACGATGGTGTCATTTAAGATGAATCTAGACAGATACATGAATGGGCAGGGAGCAGAGGGAAAATAGATGACAGGTTTAGATAGAAGATCTGGATTAGTGCAGGCTTGGAGGGCTGAATTGCCTATTCTTACGCTGCTATTTTCTTTGTTTTTTGTTCTTTATTCTAGACATTAATTAGATTGCCTTGTAGGATATCTGTCTTCTGCTAAAATTATGTTCTTTGTAATAAGTTGTCAATAAACTTGGTGTACAAGATTTATTATTTGATAAATAATTGAGCAAATGTTGTCAACCATTGAAAGTGTTGAGATCATTGTTCTGTGACTTCAGTGATAATGGGGCTGTTTTAGTTTGACCTGCTATCCCTCTGTCACATCAGGTTAATCACAGCAATTACAGACCAGTTAGTTTAACTTTAACAGTGGGGAAATTTCTAGAAATAATTATTTTGGATAGAATTAGAAGTCACAAAACAAAACATGGGCAGATTAGGAAAAGCCACTTTGATTTTGAAAAGGGAAGCTTTGTTTAACCAACTTGCTGTTGTTTGTGAACAGGGTAGAAAAAGGCCCAGTGAGGGTAATGCTGTTGATGTGGTATGCATGGATTTTCAGAAAGTGAGGAACATTATAAGTCATGGTGTGAAAGAGACAGTAGCAATATAGATATAATATTTGCTGAATGATAGGAAACAAGGAGTAAAGTAATGGTCGATGGACCTTTTTTATGGGCTGAAAGAAGATTTGTAGTGGAGTTCCTCAGGGATCTTTGCTTTTCCTGGTGGGTATTAATCACCTGGATCTTGGTTTGCAGAGATAATTACAAAGTTTGCATTCGACATGAAACTCAGAAGAATTGTCAACCATGAGCAGGACAGTGTGGAACTCCAAAAAAAAATTAACAAGCCAAGGTGAGATGATGACTTTGATGGGAAGAACATTGAAAGACTATTTAAGAAGAAGGTACAATTCAAAAAGGGTGCAGGAGCAGTGGGCCGTGGGTGTACATAAATAATTGAAGATCAAAGGATAAGTTGAGAGAGCAGTTAGGATAGCATATGGGCTCCACAATTTTACTAATAAAGACAAAGAGTACAAGGACAGAGAAGTGATGTTGAATTTGCATATGACACTTGTTCGACCTCACCTGGAGTATTGTGTACAGTTGAGGACATCACATTATCAGAAATGTATGAATGCATTGGAGACAGTGCAGAAGTGATTTACAAAAATGGCCCCAGGAATGAAACATTTCAATTACAAGGAGAGACTGAAGAAGCTGGTACTGTTCTCCTTGGAAAGGCAGCTGAGAGGAGATTTAATAGAAGTTTTCAAAATCATGAGCAGTCTGGATAGGAATTAAAAATAGATGTCATTTCTGCTTGTAAAAGGAACAAGAATGAGAGGCCATAGACTTAAAGATGTGCAGAAGAAGCTTGGAATGCACTGCCTGGAAATGTCGGGGAGGCAAGTCCAAATGAAATATTCAAGCGGGGTTTGATGATTATTTGGATAGAACTAACTCAAAAGATATGGGGGAAAATGCAGGAGATTGGCACCAGGTAATGATGCTCATTTCAGGGGTAAGTCGGGGCAAGATGGGCTGAATAGTCGCTCTGTGCACAGTAACAGTTCTATGATTGTCTGAAATTAACCCAGGCTACAATGACTAGCAATGTAAAATTTTCAGGGGGACTGGATTACAGTCAGAAATTGCAGCTTATATTGAGGAATACTACTCAAATAATCATTCTGTCATGCTCAAACAAGGCAGTGTTATTTATTTGGTCTCCTTTAGACCAGGGTGCATACAGTTAATCATACCTTTACAAATTGCAACTTTTTGGAATCAAAAATTAATTTCATGAAGAATTTTGGTTCATAATTATTTGTTCCTTCAGGACAGAGCACTTGTCTTTCAATTTAAAATGTAAGAACTGCTATTAGCCATAATAGGAACTGCAGATGCTGGAGAATCCAAGATAACAAAGTGTGGAGCTGGATGAACACGGCAGGCCAAGCAGCATCTTAGGAGCAGGAAAGCTGACATTTCAGGCCTAGACCCTTCATCAGAAACGGTGAAGGGGAGAGGTTTCTGAAATAAATAGGGAGTGAGGGGGAGGCGGATCAAAGATGAACAGAGGAGAGGATAGGTGGAGGGGAGACAGACAAATTAAAGAGGTGGGGATGGAGCCAGTAGAGGTGACTGTAGGTGGGGACATAGGGAGGGGATAGGTCAGTCCATTGAGGACGGACAGGTCAAGGAGGCGGGATGAGGTTAGTAGGAAGGAAACGGGGGTGCGGCTTGAGGTGGGAGGAGGGGATAGGCAAGAAGAAGTACAGGGTAGGAAGGCAGGGACAAGCTGGGCTAGTTTTGGGATGCAGTAGCGGGAGGGGAAATTTTGAAGCCTGTGAAGTCCACATTGATACCATTGGGCTGCAGGGTTCCCAAGCGAAATATGAGTTGCTGTTCCTGCAACCTTCAGGTGGCATCATTGTGGCACTGCAGGAGGCCCAGGATGGATATGTCATCTAAGGAATGGGAGGGGGAGTTGAAATCGTTCACGGCTAGGAGGTGCAGTTGCTTATTGTGAACCGAGCATAGGTGTTCTGCAAAGTGGTCTCAACCCTTTCATGGAATGTTAGTCCTGAAATTATTATGCACAGATGAATGGCTTGCTCAGCAACTTCAGCAGACATTTCATCATAACATAGTAATTTTAAAATTTATTACACATAAATGTAAATTTTTTAAAATGTGCCGATACCAAACATCCATCGACTTTGTCTAACATTGTACTATTGATCCAGGAATTTATTTATTCATTCACTTTAGTTCTGATCCTGCTATAAATCACAGAGTGAGATAAGCATGTGTACTGCGCTTCATTAGTGCTCAATGTCATATGGGGCTACTGCACCGGAGAATCAAATGAAATTTAATGTACCTTTGTGAGATTTAGTGCTATTTTTAGCAGAAGACAGTGGAAAGGTACCAAAGAAAGGAAATAACAATGTTGGAGCAGGAGGAGCACAACAGGCTAGGCAGTGACAGAGGAGCAGGAAAGTTGGAGGAGCACAGCAGCCCAGGCAGTGTCAGAGGATCAAGAAAGCTGACATTTCGGGTCAGGACCCTATGTACCAAAGAAAGAAGCCTAGAATTGCAAGAAGACAGAGGAATCCAACATTTTAATAAACCCAACTTTCAAATATTCCTGGATGTGATCTAGAGTCATACAGCATGGAAACAGTCCCCTTCAGTCCAACTCATCCATGCTGACCAGGTTTCCCAAACTGAACAAGTCCCATTTGCCTGCATTTGCCACCTACTCCTTGAAAACTTTCCTATTCACATACCTGTCCAAATGTCTTTTAAATATTGTAACTTTACATGCATCGACCAGTTCCTCTGGCAGTTCATTCATTTAATGTCAGACATCCATGGTGGGGTAATTTCTAAAAGGTTTCAAACATTCTGTCTGGAAGGTGACAAAATTCCATTTTTCTTGCTGCCTGATTTGCATATCAGAGCTTTAAAGAGTTTAATAGGTTGATGAGGAAATAAGACAAATGGTCACTATCCCTAATATCACTCAGGAAAAGTGAACACTAACATTTTGTTCACTCTCTGAAGCTGATGGCTGCAAAAATCATCCTTTTCACTTTGGTGTGGTGATTGGATGATGAAATCAGTACCATGCAATGGGAGATATTTTGTTTCTGGGACATCCTCAATGCAAACAGGACTGTCTTGGTGCAACAAATATAAAACATTTAGAAGAGTTACTTCAGAGATGTTTACAGAGATCTGCCTAATTTTCCAACAGTGACTGACTCTGATTGATGCGGTTTATTATAGTGATAGAAAATCTACTGCACAAAAAGAGAGCATTCAGTCTAACATGCTCATGTTCATTGATTTAAGAAAAATGTGCTGTCTAATTTATCACCCTGCATCAGCTCACAGCTTTTCTAGTGGACAACAAAGTACCTTTTTAACATAACAAGAGTTATTGCCTCCACTTGTCTATCTGGCTATGAGTTAAAACTCGCTGCCACCGACTGGGTGAAAAAATAGTTCAACATCTCCTTGCTAACCTTTGTACTAATTGTTTTAAGACTAGGCCCTTTGGGGTTGTTCGCTAAGGTTGTTCCTATTGCTTACCTTCTATGGGTGACAGAAGTTGGACATGCTACGGAGTAGGTTTGACGGCTGCATGAGAAGAAAGGTCAAGGCTGGCGACCTTTTCTCTTACCTTCCTGAGGAGAAATTACTTCCACAGCCAATTCACTGGGCAGTATGGCCTACCTCTGCTGCTACATCTTCTGGACTTATGGTGTTATAATGTTGAGGATGACAATGGAAAATGACATTGTTCAATCCAGAATAATTATCTTGTAGGTTAGACATCAATGGGGCTAGAACAGAGCAGGGCGAGAATGACTGGTATCAAATGTTGGAGGAACAAACAGCAACTGAGAAATGGCTACCTACTTAGAGGAGAAGGCTTGGACACGGACCAGGTATGTTTCCTCAAAAAGGAATGGTAGATACACAAATCTAGAGCTCCCTGGATGACAAAGGAGATATAAACTAAGTTAAGTAGAAATGGAGCACTTATGATAGGTAATACACAAGTAAATATAACTGAGACCCAAGTTGAACACAGAAGATCGAGAAGGATGATGGAAAAGCAAATACAAGACAGGAAGGAGGATTATGAGAAAGATGTGGTGCTAACGTTAGAAGGCAGCTACACAGAGCTTTAGTGAGACCATATCTAGAGTATTGCATGCAGCTTTAATCTCCTTACCTAAGAAAACATAGTTGCCATCGAAGGACTACAGAAATAGTTCAGCAGTCTGATCATGAGGATGGCAGGTTTGCCAAAGACAAAATGTTGGATCAACTGGGCCTGTACTCATCAGAATTTAGAAGAGTGAAAGAGGATCTCATTGAAACATACAGTCTACTGAAAGGGCTGGACAAACTGGATGTGAGGATGGTGTTTCCCTGATCAGGAGAAGGGATCATGATCTCAGGATATGTGGTAAACCATTTAGAATTGTGATGAGATGAAATTTCTTCACTCAGAGGATTGTAAGCTTGTTGAATTTTCAATCACCGAAGGCTGTGGAAGCCTAGTCACTGAATATATTTAAGAAAGGAATTGTTAGATTTCTAGAAATTCAAGGCATCAAAAAGTATCTGAAGGGAACGTGAATACAGTGCAGAGCTAGAACTGAACATATACTTCAGCAGAGGTCTAACCAGTGTCTTATATAACTTCCATCATGACCTTCCTGGTCTTGTATTTTATGTAACTATTAATGACACAAAAGCAGAAATTGCTGGAGAAACTTAACAGGTCTGGCAGCTTCTGTGGAGAGAAAGCAGAGTTAATGTTTTGAGCCCAGTGATTGTTGTTCAGAACAGTGAAGAAGATACTCCTGGAGAACTTCTGTTTTTGTGTCATTCATAGTTACATAGAGTACAAGAGCAGGGACACTATGATAAACTTGTATAAGATACTGGTTAGACCTCTGCTAAAGTACTGTGTAGAGTTCTGAACATCACTCTGTTGGAGAGACGTTTACAAGAGTGGCTCTGAGGCAAGCCAATTCAGTTATGCAAAAGGTTGGAGAAGTTGAGACTGTTTTGCTCAGAAAGGAAAGGGCTAAGTGGAAACTCAATAATGTTTTGAAAATCAGGAGGGATCTGAACTGAGTAAGTACAGAGAAATTGGTTCCACTGATAAATGGATCACGGAACAGAGGGCATAGTTTTAAAGTGTTTTGATAAAAAAACAAGTGGGAGTGAGAAAAGGCTTCATCATAGGGCGAGTAGTTAGGATGTGAAATGTACAGACTGGAAGTGTGTTTTAATTGAGGCATTCAAGAGTACATTGGGTTATTGTTTAAATAGAAACAATGAGGACAGGGAGATGATTGGCACTGTTTTAAAATGCTCAAACAGTCAATGCAGATGTGATGGACTGAATGGCCTTTAATTCTGTGATCTGGTGATTCTGTCATCTCCCAATAATTTTATACACCTCAATTAAATTAATCCTTAAGTTCTTCTATTACAAGTAAAACAACCCCAGCCTATCCAATCTTTTCTCATTGTAAACATTTTCTATTTCTGGCACCATTCTTGCAAATCTCCTCTCCACCCTTTCTAGTAAAATCACATATTTTCCATAATTTGATGACCAGAACTGTCCACTGTATTCAAGCTGTGGCCTAACTAATATCGCGCAGTTCCTGCATAACCTCTCTGCTCTTACACTATTTTGTTTATTCTTTCACTATTCTGTCCAAAGAACCAGACCACCTTCTAACAGTTTAAAGCTTTCCCCCTCATTGTTGAACACAGACGTATTTTTCTTGCCATTGCAAATTTCTTTATCATGCCCCCATGGCCACCTAAAACTCTTTCCTAATAAATGTTGCCAACTCTTCAAGCAGGAATTATTTATATGTAGAACCCTCAAACTATTTGCTTTATTTTAGTATAATGCCGATAGCAGGTCTATTACATCAGTTGTCTATGTGAACTTGGAAATATTCCTGAAACGCTAACCGAATCTAACTCAATATAATCTGGTTATACACACAAAAATCTTTCCACTAAGTCAGATAATTAGTGCCCAAAGCTGTTCAGTACCACAGGCTAAAAGCATAAGCTTTTAATGACAGCATTACCTGATGTTTGCCACTTTTGTCGCATCTTAAATTACCCTTGATTTCCTGCGAGTGAAAGTGGATTAAAGCCACACAGATGTTGCAAATTCATATCTGCTATAGACATCTTTTTGAGTTCAGCAACATGTGTCACTTTCATAAACAGGCTGAGTATCTTACTTTTATTGAAGATGACTCACATTGCTCTACACTTATACATGAGTGTAACCTGGCATGTGAGGAGGTTTCTGATTTTCCAAACAAACTAATCATAGAATCCCTACAGTGTGGAAACAGGCCCTTTGGCTCAACAAATCCACGCCGACCGTTGCAGCATCCCACCCAGACTCATCCCCCTATAGCCCACACACCCCTGAACATCACAGGCAATTTAGCATGGCCAATCCACCTAACCTGCACATCCTTGGGCTGTGGGAGGGATCCAGATCACCCAGAGGAAACCCACGCAGACACGGGGAGAATGTGCAAACGCCAAATAGTCACCTGAGAGTGGGATCGAATCTGGGTCCCTGGCGCAGTAAGGCTGTAGTGCCAACCACTGAGCCACCGTGCTGCCCCTGATGAATTGCTTACTTTCAGCCCACACTGTAAATTTACAGCTATTTCATTCGCATCTTGGTTATTTTTAAAACTTTAACTTGCCTGCAAACATTACGCCCTTGAAAGCCAAACCTTTAAAACGACATTGACCTGAATCTTCTGAATTGGTTTGGAGTCCATATTTCAAGTGGTTGCCCACTTACCAATCAAAACCAATAGATTAATGTTATAGAATATAGCTGTGTCATTGTGTAGCTCATAAATTTGAATGGCTCAACCGTGAATATCTTACATTTTGTTAGTTTGGCTCTTTTTATATGTTTCAAAGGTGGAGACTATTTTGGCTCTTAGCCACCCTTGCAGATTGAAATATGAAACATCAGCAATAGTTAGTAAATTGTTAATGATGCCTGAGTTTCAATTTTCCTGTTTACCTGCAAGCAGAAATATGTGAGTCATCACGAGGTGGAATAAAGCAGAGAATCCTGAAGGTTTTCTTTTCCTTTGAAGATGTGATGATCACAGGTTTTTATGATGGCTTTTGCTTTCCTGCCTGTCCAATTAATGGGAAATTATTGAAGTCAAGAGTGCTGAAGATCATAAGGCAATCTATCTGAAATCCAAACTTTAATTTTAAAAATATGGTCACCAACATTGAATGAAGGAAGTTATACTTATATAGGAAATGATCGCAAAAAAATGGAGTTTAGACCTTACAAAATTAGATGATTTCCAAACAAACAGGAAGCATTCTGTTCTAATTGAAACAACCAGTCCGGAAAGGAATGCCATTAATAGCAGAAGAAGCAAGTGGAAGGATAGTGTTTGATCTTCACTTTAACATGATTAATTTATTGAAATGTCAGGCATAATTGCAGTTCAAACAAAGCTGAAGCCTATGGGAAAAGTTGAGAACAGTTGGGGTGATGCAGCAGGAATTCTGCCCAGGAACAGTATTAAAGCCACGTCCGGCGTTCAAGTCAGATGATGGAGACCCTTGCAGGAAATCCAGACACAACGTCCACAAGACTGTTAGAGACACCAAGAGGCAATACAGCACCAACTTAGAGACCTAAACTAATCACATGGACATCCACCTATATGACATAATGGGATACAAAATGAAGAAGAACAGAATAGTAGGCAAGAACACATCCCTCCTTGATGTGCTCATTGCTTCTTACACTCGGTACTAGAATGGCAGTGGAATGGTGTCACCTGCCCCAACAGCCTGCATGCATTTGTTCCCTCTGTCACCACTGCAGATGTCAGATCAGCCTTCTTCAGAGTGAACCCATGAAAGGCGACTCACCCAGATGGAGCCCCGGCTGTGCACTCTGATCCTGTGTGGACCAGCAAGGAGTACTTGCTGAAATCTTTAACATCTTCTTGCTATAATCTAAAGTCCCCAACTGCTTCAAGAAGACCACCATCCCCGTACCAAAGAAAACGCATACAATGCGCTTCAACGACTACTGCCCAGTTGCTCTGGCCTCCATAATTAAGAAGTGCTTTGAGAGGTCAGCCATGGCTCATATCAATTCTAGCCTCCCAACCTGCCTCGATCGCTTGTAATTTGGCTACCAGCGCAACAGGTCCGTGGCAGATGCCAATACAGCAGCCCTTCACTCATCCTGAGACATCTAGATAATAAAGATACCTTCTACACATTAACTACATCGTCACCTTCAACATTATAATCCCAACCAGCTAATCTCCAAACTCCAAGACCTAGAATCCAGCTCTGCCCTCTGCAACTGGAACATCAGCTTCCTGACCCACAAATTGTATTAAGTGAAGATAGACGCCAATAATCCTCAACACCAGCATTCAGCAAGACTGCATACTCTGTCCCCTACTGTATTCCCTGTACACTCATGACTGTGTGGTTAAATTTCGTCCAAACACCACCTACAAGTTTTCCGATGACACCACTATTGTAGGCCATATATTAAACAATGATGAGACAGAATACAGGAAAGGGATAGTGTGCTTAGTGTCATGATGTAAAGATAACAATCTCTCACTCAATAACAGCAAAACTAAAGAACTGATCATCGACTACAGGAAGAGAGGAAGACAACATTCTCTCATCTACATCAATGGAGCTGAAGTGGACAGGGTTGAGAACGTCAAGTTCTTGGGAGTGACGATAATCAATAATCTTCCCTGGACCACTCACATAGATATGACAGTCAACAAGGCCCAACAGCGCCCCTTCTTTCTCAGAAAGTGAAGGAAATTTGACAGGAGGAATATGAGGGAATGCAAAGAAATACAGAGTGACTATACAGTCTGAATGATATAACTTTGAAAGGAGTACAGGAGCAGAAGGACCTCAGGATTCACATACACAATCGTCTGAAGGTAGCCACGCAAATTGAAACAGTTATTAAAGAACCTTGAATTTATAAATAGAGGCATAGAGGAGAAAAGCAAGGAAGTGATATTACTTCTCTATGAATCGTTGGTCAGACATTTGCTTCTGAGATGTTGCTTGGCCTGCTGTGTTCATCCAGCTCCACACTTTGTTTTTTGGAGAATTGTGTTCAGTTTTGAGTTCCTTATTTAAAGAAGGACATTAAAGCAATGGAGACAGTCCTCGGGAGATTTACTAGAATAATACGAGGAATAACAGATTTGAGATACAAGGAAAAATTAGAGAAATTGGGCTTATTCTTCTTGGAACAGGGAAAATTAAGAGATGGCTTTATTAAGATATTTAAAGTTACAAACAATTTTGACAGGGTAAAAAAGGATATTCTGTTTCCATTAATTGATATGTCAGTAACTAGCCGTCACAATGTCAAGACTGTCAGCAAGAGAACTGGGTGTGAGATGAAGAGATAACAAAGTGTGGAGCTGGATGAACACAGCAGGCCAAGCAGCATCTCAGGAGCACAAAAGCTGACGTTTCGGGCCTAGGCCCAAAACATCAGCTTTTGTGCTCCTGAGATGCTGCTTGGCCTGCTGTGTTCATCCAGCTCCACACTTTGTTATCTTAGCTTCTCCAGCATCTGCAGTTCCCATTATCAGTGAGATGAAGAGAAATGTCTTTATTCACAGAGTTGTTAGGATTGTTAACAAGTTATCATGTTTGTCTTAAAAATATTCAATGACTGCCACCTCCACAACCTTGTGACATAGAGAGTTCACCTTGTCAAGACCATTTAGGATCTCATATATCTTATACTCTTCAATCAAGTCACCTCTCTCTCTTCTAAATTCCAATGGAAACAAATCCAGACTGTACAACCAATGTCCCTCATTCTAGGCATCAATCTAATTTGAACTGCCTCAAATGCAATTAGATCCTTTCTTAAGTAAGAAGGCCGAAACTACAGATGTGGTCCCGCCAATATCCTACATAACTGAAGCATAACTTTCTTATTTCAATTCCACTCCTAACAAAGGATGGCATCCTATTAGCTTTCTCGATCATGTAATGTATCTGCATACAATCATTTTGCAACTCATGCACCTAAATTTCTTCATACGTCAGAATTCTGCAGTCAATCCCTAATTAATTAATATTCTTTTCTCATTCTTCCTGCCAAGTGGACAACTTCACACTGTATTGATTGAAATTCCTACCATAGCTGAATAACTACAGACATATGGTGGCAGTGAGCCATGGGTCTGATGCTGGAATCATTAAAATTGATGTGAGAATAAGGTAGAATATGTGAATGACTGTTTTAGTCCTGAGTGCTTAGGGACTGTTGATGGGGGTGAGTAATGAGGTGTATACATGAGAAGTTGGAGATGCAGTGAAAATGAGATGCCTTGTGATGATGCATTCACTGACCTTGATGGTCTAATTGAGGTCAATGAGCTTGTGGCCAGATTGCTTGCTATCAATATAGTGCTCTCTTCCTTGATTACAGCGCTACTACTCAGAAGTAGTGATCTTCCTTTCTATGTAATTACCTGCTAAACGGCAATGACTTATAACAAATATGAACCTCACACACCATTGTGTCCCTTGTTCAGTATTCAGCCAAGCACACTGGAATGCATAACGAAAACAATCCAATAAGAAGGCAGTATGAAGTTTACATGTCACCTGTTAAAATAGGAATAGACATAAGCGTGTTTGAGACAAGCGTTAGTCACATTTTTAGGCCTTAATTTATTTTATGTTTTGGATATTTTTATCGTAGCTTTTATCATGTGGTTATACATGAGGTAGTGCTGCTAACATTGTGCTTTTCAGTTTGTGTTGCTATTTTCTGTCCTGGTTTAACTTTTACAAGGACTTGAAATTAGCCCAGTTAGATACGATACTGCATACCAAAAAGAAATTTTAAATACTTGCCAATGCTACTGATGTCAAATTAAAGTTTACTTTAAAATCATATTGTACATTCATGGCTTCAGGCTTTTGTATTCAAAGATTGGATTATTTGCTGCACTGATGCATGACTCTTGGAGTACTTGTCAGGCACAGTGCCTGTAGGAGAATTATTAACCACTTTACATATTGTGATAGTTTGAGGGTTTTAAGAGATCATTTTCTCTTTTGAAATCTAGTAGCAATATCTATAAACAAATCTTGTCTCTATAATATGAAGGCAGCACCTTTTCTATTCTCTGAACTGACTGTGCTATGTACCCCAGAGAAGAGACCCGGTTCCAGTAATCTGTGTATTAGATGCAACATCATCTTTTGCTATGCTATCAAATTCTCTTTGAAATGACAGATGTTACCATGCAGACCAAATGATTTATCAGCCATGGCTCAGTGGGTAGCTCTACTCCAGAGGTGGAGGCACAGAACACAGGCTAACGTTTAAGTGTAATATGGAGGGAAATACTGGTAACAGTGCTGTCTTTCAGGCAAACCAAAAGCTCCTTCTCTCCTCTCTAATGGTCAGAAAATACATGTCAGCATTATTTGAAGAAGAGTACAGAGTTCTCCTGCCAATAATTGTTGTTTAACTAATGTCGGTGAAAAACAGATGATCTGACCATCATTATGTTCATGAGGGCTTGCTGGGAGCAAATTACTTGCCCCACATCACATCAGTGGCTGCACTTCAAAAGTACGTCATGAGTCACCAAGTACTTTGGAACTTCCTGAGGTCATGAAAAGTATTATATAATTTTCTCTCTCAGAAACAAATGTTGAAAACAAATAAATATGCACGTCTTATAATTAATCCTTTAAAGATTACTCACCTCTCAGATTTTACTGGGTGTATTTTCCTTGGCTGTGCTTTATAGTAGTAATATGATAGTGCCTGGAAAAGGCACAGCAAGATTTAATGTTCCATTCCTGCTCTTATTTGACAGGTTGTAGCCTTCTGGTTGTATCCTTTAAGTTGTACATTGGGGCACTATGATACTTCGAAGGCAATGATTCCTATTTTAAGAAACAATTGGACATAAAATGCATTTGGCCGCTCAATGGCATAGCTAAGAAGATAAAGAAGTTAAGATCAAGTTTATTTTTCCATTCAACACGTCCATTGAATTTCCCTGTTTATGTTCAATGGGAGCCCTGATCCCCTTACAAGTTTTGGCCTCTTCAGAACACTGAATGAGTTACTTATGCGGTTTTCAGTGAGAACTGGCAAGTGGGTCATTGCACTGCATTTGAAAATCTGGTGCCATGTCCTTTTTTTTGTGAGTCTATGAGAAATCTTATTCCTCCTGGCTTAACAATAAGCTCCCCCCTCTAAAAGTATCCAGGCTTTATTTGGAGCAGGATGCAGATTTCGTCTTTAACGTTAGGCTGTTCTCTGCTTGGTGTAGTTGAAAATTGAAAACCAGATCCTTTGACAGCACGAAAACTCAATTTATATTCTGAAGCAGGATGTTGGCTGTTTCAAGCATACGCAGGCCTGATTGAATACTGTGTTAGGTCAGGCCACTGTTCCCTCCTATTTTAAACTAGTTTACACCTCATATCCAGGGAAGGGATTTGAAAGCTCCCTCGCCATATTCCAACAGTTATTCGTGAAGGCAGAAATTTGTCAAGGAACCCTTTGGTTTTCGCAGGTGGAAACGTACCAATGGGTTTCTTTGGAAGGACAGGAATGGCAGCTGCTCTTTCACTTATTAACTATAATTAATGATCACACAGAATCAATAATCTGCTTACTCAGTACACAGAGAGGGCCTAGGCAACTATTATTTTAGAAGGTGAGTGGGCAAATTGTAACTTCCTAGTGAACCTTACTCAATTCACCTAGAAGACCCAATACGTTTTACAAGGATTTCTTGACCTTCTTTGCACATTACAAGCTGACAAATAGAGCACAACAAAATGAGTTTTCCAGTTGCAGACATAACTAGGTTTCAGCAGGAATGTTAATAAAGCAGATTTGAACCCAAGTGTATATCAATGTTGGTTTAAAATAGACCTCAGCCCCATTATTGGCTGGTCTGAATGACATGCAATCTCAAGGCCCAGGTAATTGAAATTATTAACTCTTGAACAATAAGGTCTTAGAAGGTAAGAATAATCACTGTCAGACCACTTTTGGGGTGGTTAGAAGTTACCATTGGGGGTCTGATTTCATGGAATCATAGAATCTCCACAGTGCAGTTAAAGGTTATTTGGCCCACTGAGTCTGCACTGACCTTCCAAAAAGCATCCCATCCAGATCCAGCTCCCTACCCTACATCTGAAATCTCGCATGGCTAATCCACCTAGCCTGCACACCTCTGGACACTATGGAGAAATTTAGCATGGCCAGTCCACCTAACCTGCACACCTTTGGGCTGTGGGAGGAAATTGGAGCACCCAGAGGAAACCCACACAGGCACGGGGAGAACATGCTAACTCCACAGAGACAGTTGCCCAAAGGTGGAACCAATTTCCACTATTTCTCACACTAATCTTTCCAAAAAGAGCATTAACAGCCAAATTAGGCTGAGGTCAGGTAGGAGTTGAAATTTTGAAATTTGCAAACCCAACCCCAACCCGCCTCCAATGATCTACTTCAGGTTGTCATGGATGTAGCATGTGGGTAGGTATTTAACTCGTGTGTACCATGTGGGTTGGTCATTTAAATATTTAAAGGAAACCTGAATGCTTCAAATTTTACAACCCAGCTATCAGTTTTAACCCTAACTTTTCAAGGACTTGAGGAACTTTGTGAGGTAAAGGGAGCCAAAGACTGCTTGCTGGAAATGGAAAATGCATTTACCGCACTATTTGTGGGTCATGAGGAGTAGGGGTGTTCCGTCAAGGCCTGGTAAGTTTTCCTCATTCCTCTCCACCATAGACAATTCTTGCAAATGAACCTCTTCCCCCAACCCAAAAATCAGAGATTAACTCTCCAAAACAAACAATTAGTTCTTGAGTCTCACTCCCCAGGACTGGGAAGCTCATCAGATTGCATACCACGACCACCACAAAGAAAATCAATTCAACAACAGGATTAGACCAGTCCTCATGCCCCAAATTCAGCCAAGGGCAGAGATCCCACTTACCTGCCCCTCCCTCCACCCTTTGCCTCCCTACCCTGGGAAAGGCAGTGGCAGCAGCATTACCACAAATTGTCCAGCTGGTGCCCATTGCTGTGACCATTATATCAAGCTCATCAGAGACTAATCCAGAATTCCTGCCTAATGGCCAGAACTCCTCTCTACTTGCTTCTTAAGATCCATCCAAATAGATGTTGGAGTCTTAAGCTCAGGTTGTTCTGTTCCAGAGAAATGGTTGCTGAAAGGATCAAATCTTTGTTCACTTGTCATACATTGCAAGCAAACACCTGTTCATCCAATTTCTACAGATTTAGTAAGTGTCTATTTACAGGAAATCAAGTTGAAATTAGATTTAATGCAATCATTATGTAAGGCCTATGGGTTACTCTACCACAACTTTGTAGATCATTACCAGTAGGGTCTCAGCCCTGCATTCCTATTCCCAGGATTTACCATCTTATTTTATTAATTCACAGAGATGCGGGCATCACTGTTTGGGCCAACATTTAGTCACATGCACGCAAGATCAGATAAGGATAGCAATTTCACTCCCTAAAGGACATCAGTGAGACAGATGGGTTTTTTCTTGACAATTTTCAATATTTTATGATTATGATTAGATTCTTAATCCAGATGTTTTAAAAATTGAAATCAAATGCCACCATTTGCCATGGTAAATTCAAACCTGCGTTCCCAGAACATTACCTGGGTCTCTGGATTAATCGTCTAGGTATAATATTACCCGGCCATCGCCTGCTCTTAAATCTGGCTGCTTGGTACAAAGTAAGACAAATTTCCCCAGGCACCACATTGTGAGCTTCACTGACGTATCCAGTTGGGGGCTGCATCTTGCCGGTTTTCTGGAAATGAGACCTGAAGAACAGTTTCTGATGTACCTCAGCACACAGTGGTATGCTCACTTCCCAAGAGGCTACAACACGCCATGAGATTTTCAATTCAGCCTCAACGTCACTGGGCAGGATGAGATAAGGCTAGAAGCAGGTCCTTATTTCAACACATTAAACATACAAGGAAGTAAAAAAGCACATAAGCTGGATGAAACATTTTGGGAGAAGAAGAGCGAACAACTTGGAAGATAGTAACAAAAATATATTGATGAAAAATTATAATGGAGACAGAATTAATAGAGAAGTGATGTGAGAAGGGTTGTTTCTCAAATGATAGAATTTTATTGTTTCCTGTTGAGGTCCCAAAATTGTGTCATAAGTGCAGCTCACTTTAGGTGATTAAATTGTGTCTTCACTCTGTAATAAAATGCATGGATTATTCATTTTTTCCAATATATGTGAATTTTTCTCTTCAACGTTCCTGATATCACGAATCAAATAGGTGACTGTCATAAGTCATCAACATGACAACAATTAGCAAATAAATATTAATATGCATGATTCATTTACCAAATTTTGTTTTGTAGCTGCATATCAATGGCCTTTTTCTGATGCAAGCCCATAAATTACAACATTAATTGACTTCTACTTCACAACTTGCTATAGTACAGCTTGAGCTCATAGCCACTGGATCACTCAAACCTGCCCTTACATTTAGAATTGAATCCCTTGATAGGCACTGACTATCAGATGTTCTTCAGTCTTCTTGAAGCAAAGACTTTGTACAATACCTGAGACAAATACCTGAAACAGAAGAATGCCCTAATAAGAGGCAGCTACATTTCAATGATGGATAGGCCATGGGTTTCCTAACGAGAGACGTCCTCCCGGCTCATGGGGTCAGGGAAGTTGATGGTTCTATGCCAGTCAGAGTTGCACAGCTATTCCACTCACCCTTTCACCTGTTGTAAGTGCATGACAGCAAATCTAAACTTTCCTGCTCACAATCATAAAACCAGAAAGCAGTGCAGCGCAGAAAGGCGGTACAGCTTTCAGAAATCTCTCTCGAGATGCTTTACTAGTGAACATAATGTCCAGAATTGTAGAAGCACAGGGCATAATATCCCTCTCCCTGTAAATGGTGAGAAGAGGAAATGATTGAGAGAGCTTGCCCTGGAGTAAAACTCACACTCGTCATTAACTCTGCCATTAAGTGCGAGGTGACAGATCTGTGGGTGACATTTTCATTGTTCACACAATTAAGGTACATATTAAAAGGTTCTGAATCAAAGTTGGTTCAGAATTATCAAAGACCCCTTTTTGATGAGAGTAACAATAAAGGTTCATATGATGCATGTGCCTGAGATACCTGTGATGTGTTCATCCCAAAGCCAGTTTTTGGTGTCTCCTTGTCCCAAGTGAGTCTTTAGTGAAAAGCGTCTGGATGCACTTGTTGTATTCGAGCTAATGGACACTGCAGATGCTGGAGAATCCCAGATAACAAAGCATGGGGCTAGATGAACACAGCAGGCCAAGCAGCATCGTAGGAGCACATAAGCTGATGGTTCGGGCCTAGGCCCTTCATCAGAAAAGGGGGATGGGGAGAGGGTTCTGAAATTAATAGGGAGAGAGGGGGAGGCAGACCGAAGATGGATAGAGGAGGAGATAGGTGTAGAGGAGACAGACAAGTTAAAGAGGCGGGGATGGAGCCAGTAGAGGTGAGTGTAGGTGGGGAGGTAGGGAGGGCATAGGTCAGTCCGGGGAGGACAGACAAGTCAATGGGGAAGAATGAGATTAGTAGGTAGGAAATGGGGGTGCAGCTTGAGTTGGGAAGAAGGGATAGGTGAGAGGAAGAACAGGTTGGGGGGGGGGCAAGCTGGGCTGGTTTTGGGATGCAGTAGGGGGAGGGGAGATATTGAAGCTTGTGAAATCCACATTGATACCATTGGGCTGCAGGGCTCCCAAGCGAAATATGAGTTGCTGTTCCTGTAACCCTCGGCTGGCACATTGTAGCACTGCAGGAGGCCCAGGATGAACATGTTATCTAAGGAATAGGAGGGTGAGTAGAAATGGTTTGCGACTGGGAGGTGTAGTTGTTTATTGCGAATCAAGTGTAGGTGTTCTGCAAAGCCCCACCATACCACCCCACCAACCTCCAGATCCAACACATCATCCTCCAACACTTCTGCCATCTGCAATTCGACCCCACCACCGGACATTTTTCCATCCCCACCCTTGACTGCTTTCCAGGGGGACCACTCTTTCCGTGACTTCCTTGTCCGCTCCACACTGCCCTCCGACCCCACCACACCCGGCACGTTTCCCTGCAACTGCAGGAAGTGCTACACTTGTCCCCATACCTCCTCCCTCACAACCCTCCCAGGCCCCAAAAAGATTTTCTGCATCAAGCAGGTGTTCACCTGTACATCTGCCAATGTGGTATACTGCATCCGCTGTACCCGATGTGGCCTCGTCCACATTGAGGAAACCAAGCGGAGGCTTGGGGACCACTTTGCAGAACACCTGCGCTCAGTTCGCACTAAACAACTGCATCTCCCAGTTGCAAACCATTTCAACTCCCCTTCCCATTCCTTAGACGGCATGTACATCCTGGGCCTCCTGCAGTGCCACAACAATACCACCCAACGGTTGCAGGAACAGCAACTCATATTCTGCTTGGGAACCCTACAGCCCAATGGTATCAATGTGGACCTCACAAGCTTCAAAATCTCCCCTCCCCCCACAGCATCCCAAAACCAGCCCAGCTTGTCCCCGCCTCCCTGACCTGTTCTTCCTCTCACCTATCCCCTCCTCCCACCTCAAGCCCCACCCCCATTTCCTTCCTACTAACCTCATCCAGCCCCCTTGACCTGTCCGTCCTCCCCGGAATGACCTAACCCCTCCCTACCTCCCCACCTACACTCCCCTCTACTGGCTCCATCGCCACCTCTTTAACTTGTCTGTCTCCTCTACACCTATCTTCTCCTCTATCCATCTTCGGTCCGCCTCCCCCTCTCCCCCTATTTGTTTCAGAACCCTCTCCCTATCCCCCTTTTCTGATGAAGGGCCTAGGCCCGAAACATCAGCTTTTGTGCTCCTAAGATGCTGCTTGGCCTGCTGTGTTCATCCAGCTCCACACTTTGTTATCTTGGATGCATATGTTGCCTGAGTTGTGAAGGAAACTCAGTGAACTGGATTTGTGCAAGCTGTTGGTGTGTGAGCTGATGTGTGTGCGTGCGCGTGTGCATGTGTGTGCTTGCGCGCGCGTGTGTGTGTGTGTGTGTGTGTGTGTGTGTGTGTGTGTGTGTGTGTTTCTGGTGGTGTGTGCACACGTGCCTGGATGAGAGCTGGAGGTTTTAGGAGTTGATGGTGTGTGAGGGCTTGTGTGTGTGAAAAGTGGAAGGATATGTGAGCTGGAGGTGTGTGTGAGCTGGAGGTGTGTGTGAGTTGGATGTGTGTGTGAGCTGGTGTGTGTGTGTGTGAGTTGGAAGTACAAAGAACAAAGAAAATTACAGTACAGGAAGAGGCCGTTCGGCCCTCCAAGCCTGCATCAACATGCTGCCCACCACAACTAAAACCCCTTACCCTTCTGGTGACCATAGCTCCCTATTCTGATCCTATTCACGTATTTATATAGATGACCTTTCAAAGTCACTACAGTATCTGCTTCCACTACCTCGCCCGGCAGCAAGTTCCAGGCACCCACCACTCTCTGTGTAAAAAACTTACCTCATACATCACCTTTAAGCCTTGCCCCTTTGCCCCTTAAACCCACGGCCCCTAGTAACTGACTCTTCCACCCTGGGAAAAAGTTCAGACTATCCAGTCTGTCCATGCTCTTCATAATCTTGCGGACTTCTATCAGGTATCCCCTCAACCTCTATCGTTCCAGTGAGAACAACCCAAGTTTTTCCCAACCTGACTTCATAGCTAATGTCCTCCATACCAGGCAACACCCTGGTAAATCTTTTCTGTACCCTCTCCAAAACCACCACATCCTTCTGGTAGCGTGGTGAACAGAATCAAACACAATATTCCAAATGCGGCTGAACTAAAGGTTCTATAAAGCTGCAACATTACCTGCTAATTTTTAAACTCAGCGCCCAGGCCAATCAAGGCAAGCATGCCATATCCCTTGTTGACTACCTTTTCCAAATGTGTTGCCACTTTCAGTGACCTGTGTACCTGTACACCCAGATCCCTCTGCCTTTCAGTACTCTTAAGGGTCTGCGATTTACTGTATATTTTCCATCTGGATTAGACCTTCCAAAATGCATTACCTCACATTTTTCTGAATTAAACTCCATCTACCATCTCTTTGCCCAGGTCACCAACCGATCTATATCCTGCTATATCCTTTGTTGCCTCATCACTATCCACAATTCCACCAACCTTTGTGTCATCGGCAAACTTACTAATCAGACCTGTTACATTTTCTTCCAAATCATTTATATATATTACAAACAGCAATGGTCCCAACAGTGATCGCTGAGGAACGCTACTAGTCACAGACGTCCATTCAATAACGTACTCTTCCACTGCTATCCTCTGCCTTTTTGACAGAGCCGGGTTTTTATCAATCTTGCAGGCTCACCTCTAACCCTGTGCAACTTTACCTTCTGTATCAGCCTGCCATGAGGGACCCTGTCAAAGCCCTTACTGAAGTCCACGTAGACAACATCTACTGCCCTACCCTCATCGATCATCTTCATTACTTACACAAAAAACTCAATGAAGTTAGTCAGACATGACCTCCCCTTCACAAAACAATGTTGCCTCTCGCAAATATACGTACTTATTTCCAAGCGGTAATAAATCCTGTCTCAAAGAATCCTCTCCAATAATTTCTCTGCCACTGACATAAGGCTCACTAGCTTGTAATTAGCTGGATTATCCCTGCCAGCCTTCTTAAACGAAAGATCAACATTGCTGTTCTCCAATCTGCAGGGACCTCCCCTATAGCCAATGGGGACCCAAAGATTTCCCTCAAGGCCTCAGCAATTTTCTCCCTTGTCCCATCAGGTCCTGCGGGCTTGTCTAACTTAATGTTTTTCAAGACTCATATACTTCCTCCCTTTTGAGCTCAACATGACCCAAACTATCTACACACCCTTCCCCAGATTCATCTTCCACCAAGTCCGTCTCTGTGGTGAATACTGATGCAAAGTACTCATTTAATACCTTGTCCATTTCCTCTGGCTCCAAACATACATTTCCTTCCCTGTCCTTGAGTGGGCCAACACTCTGCCGGGCTACTTTATTGTTTGTTATATATGTATAAAAAACCTTGGGATTTTACCTTAATCCTGTAGACCAATGACTTTTAATGACCACTTTTAGTTCTCCTGAATCCTTGCTTCAGTTTCTTTTGACTTTTCTTGTGTTTCACCCTTGCTTTGTGTGTTGTCAGCCTCCTAGTCTAGATAAATGCTTCCTTTTTCTTTTTGTTTAGGCTCACAATATCTCTCGTTATCCAAGGTTTCCTAAACTTGCCATACTTATCCTTCATCCTTACAGGAATGTGCTAGTTCTGAGTTCCTAGCAACTTACACTTAAAAGCCTCCCACATGCCAGATGTTGATTTGCCCTCAAACATCTGCCTCCAATCTCCGTTCTTCATTGCCTACATAATATTGTTGTAATTAGCCTTCCCCCAATTTAGCACCTTCACCTGACAACTACATTTACCTTTATCCATCAGTGCCTTAAAGCTTACTGATTAATAATACAGCTGCTCCTCTACTGAGACATCGACTACCTGGCCAGGCTCATTCCCCAATACTAAGTCCAGTATGGCCTCTTTCCTAGTTGGAGTACCTGCATACTGTTTCAAGAAACCCTCCTGGATGCTCTTTACAAAGTCTGCCCCATCCGCGCACCAAGCACTAACTGAGTCCCTGTCAACATATGGGAAATTAAAATCACCCACGACGGCAGCACTGTTACTTTTACATCTTGCCAAAATCTGCCTACATATCTGTTCTTCTATCTCCTGCTGGGTGTTGGGAGGCCTACAGTAAACCCTAAACATTGTGATTGCACCCTTCCTGTTCCTGAGCTCTACCCATATTGCTTCACTGTATGAGCCATTTGAGGTGTCCTCTCGCAGTACAGCTGATATTCTCCTTAACAAGAAGTGCAACTCCCCCACGCCTTTGACACGCCCCTCTATCCCGCCTGAAATATCTGAATCCTGGAATGTTAAGCTGCCATCTGTCCATCCCTTGACCAAGTCTCTGTAATAGCAACAACATCATAGTTCCAAGTACTAAACCAAGCTCTAAGTTCATCTGTTTTATTTGTTACACTTCTTGCATTAACACATATGCACTTCAGTCCACCAGACCCTCTTTGATCAGCAGCTATACCCTGCCTGCTCTCCCTCTGAGTCTTACTGGACTTATTCTCCAGATTCCTTTCACTTCATTCACCATCCCCCTGCCAAGTCAGTTTATATCCTCCCGAGTGATGCCAGCAATCCTCTCTGCCAGATTATCTGTGCCCTTCCAGGTTAGATACAACCGGTCCTTCTTGTGCAAGTCCCACCTGCCGTGGAAGAAATCCCAATGGCCCAGATATCTGAAACCCTCCTTCCTATACCATCTGTTTAGTCACGTGTTGAGCTGTACTATCTTCCTATTTCTAGCCTCACTGGCACGTGGCACAGGGAATAATCCTGAGATTACAACCTTGGAAGTTCTGCTTTTTAACTTTCTGCCTAACTCCCTGAACTGCTGCTACAGGACCTCATCACTCATCCGACCTATGTTAGTACCAATATGTACAACAACCTCTGGTTATTCACTCTCTTCCTTCAGAATGCTTCCTGCCTAATCTGAGACATCCTGAACCCTGGCACCAGGGAGGCAACACACAGTCCTGGAGTCGCTTCTACGTCCACAGAAGTGCCTATCTGTACTCCTAACTATAGAATCCCCTATAACGACTGCTCTAGCATTCTTTATCCCTCCCTTCTTAAGAACAGAGACAGCCATGGTGCCACCATCTGGCTGCTGCTGCTGTTATCCCCGATAGGTCATTCCCCGCAACAGTATCCAAAACGTTATGCTTGTTAGAGAGGGGGACAACTACAGGGGATTCCTGCCCAGGCTGCATGCCCCTTTTAGCAGTCAGCTATCTATCTGCCTGCACCTTGGATGTCTCTGTATCTCTAAAACTACTGTCTATAACACTTGTCGCCATCCTCATGCTCCTAAGTTCATCCAATTGCTGCTCCAACCTATCCATGCGGTCTGTGAGGAGATGTAGTCTTCTGAGACACTGGCAGCGTCACTTGACAACAATCCCTCTGCAAACCATCTTCTGGAAGCGGTGACTGCACTGATGCAGATCTTCCCCACATCAGCCAATCAGCGTCACCACGCTGCTGCCTTCTTCCAGGTGTATCAGCTGGAGGAGCATGTGTGAACAGCTATATGTGTGTGAGCTGGTGTGTATGTGTGAGCTGGTGTGTGTATGTGAGCAGTCATGTGTGTGAGCTGGAGGGGAATGTGTGTGTTGGGGTGTATGTGAACTGGTGAGTATTTGTTAGCTGATGTGTGTGTGTGTGAGCTGGTGTGTGTGTGAATTGCAGCTGTGTGAGCTGGTGTGCATGGAAGCTGATGTGAGCTAGCGTGTATGTGTGAGCTGGAGATGTTTGTGAGCAGCTATGTGTGTGAACTGGAAGTGTGTATGAGCTGGAGGCGTATGTTAACCTTGTGTGTGTGTGTGTGTGTGTGTGTGTGTGTGTGTGTGTGTGTGTGTGTGTGTGTGTGTGTGTGTGTGTGTGTGTGTTGGTATGTGTGTGTGAGCTGGTGTATGTGGGAATTGGTGTTTATATGTGAGCTGGAGGGGTAAGTGTGAGCTAGTAAGTATTTGTTAGCTGGCATGTGTGTGAGCTGGTGTGTGTGCAAGCTGGTGTGCATTTGTTAGCTGGTGAGTGTGTGTGAGCTTGTGTGTGTGAGCCGGTGTGTGTCTGAACTGGTGTGTATGGATGAGCTGGAGGTGTGGGTGTGAATTGCAGGTGTTTGAGCTGGTGTGCATGGGAGCTGGTGTGAGCTAGTGTGTATGTGTGAGCTGAAGATGCATGTGAGCTGGCGCATGTGTGAGCTGATGTGTGTGTGAGCTGGTGTGTGCACGTGAGTTAGAATGTACGAGCTGTTATTTGTGAGCTGTTGTGTGTGTGAGAGCTGGAGGTGTGTGTGAGCTAGAGGTTTGTGTGCTGAGGTGTGTTTGTGAGCTGGTGCATGTTTGTGAGCTGGTGTGTGTGTGAAAGCTGGAGGTGTGTGTGAACTGGTGTGTATGTATGAGCTGGAGGTGTGTGTTTGATCTGCAGGTGTGTGTGCTGGTGTGTGTGTGTGTGTTTGGGTGTGTGTGTGAACTGGTTTGTTTGGGTGTGTGTGTGCTGGGGTGTGTGTGAGCTGTTATGTGTGTGTGAGCTAGTGTACGTGTGAATTGATGTGTATGTGTGAACCAGAGGGGTATGTGTGAGCTAGTGTGTATTTGTTAGCTGGCATGTGTGTGAGCTGGTGTGTGCACGAGCTGGTGCGTTTTTGTTAGCTGATGTGTGTGTGTAAGCTGGTGTATAAGGATGAGCTGGAGGTGTGTATGTGAATTGCAGGTGTGTGAGCTGGTGTGCATGAGAGCTGCTGTGAACTACTGCATATGTGTGAGCTGGAGATGTGTGTGAGCTGGTGTGTCTGTGTGAGCTGGAGGTGTGTGTGAGCTAGAGGTTTGTGTGCTGGGGTGTGTTTCTGTGCTGGTGTGTGTTTGTGAGCTGGTGTTTGTGTGAGAGCTGGAGGTGTGTGCGCTGGGGTGTGTGTTTGAGCTGGTGTGTTTGTGTGTGTGAGAGCTGGAGGTGTATGTAAACTCTAATGAGTTAAACTGACGTGTGTGTGAGATGAAAGTGTGTGAGCTTCTGTGTGAGCTGAAGCCTTGTGTGACCTAGGGTGTGTGTGCGTGTGTGTGTTTGTGAGCTGGTGTGGTGTGTGAGCTGGAGGTGTGTGAGCAGGTGTGTGTTTGTTATGTTAAACTGGTGTGTGTGAGCTGGCCACTTCTGCAGTTCATTCGAATACTTATGTGAGAGAAGCTAAAATCAAATGATCAAAGACAAAGGAAAGAGAAGAATGGGTGATTTGACTGTGGCTTGGAATATCAAAGTACAGTAAATGCCATAATTCCTTCAACTTGTAAGTGTTTACTTAGTAGGCATGCTTTTGGATGTTTGAAATAATGGGGGATGATTTCCAGAATGTGTAACCATCAATCAGATGATTCACTACTTTTTCTATGGTGTACAATTATATATTGTGCTATCCATTATCAACAAAACACTGAAGAACTTTTTGAGCAAGTTCTTTAGTTTATGATGAAGTGCGGTGTTGAGTAATAGTTGGCCCAAAGCTAAAATATAATTTGGATGACACACAGGCTGAACTGGGTAACAAGAAATGATAGATTAGACTGGATTGATCAAAAGAGGCAACACATTAAATATTAAGAGTTTTCTTGGTAACCTAAGTATCTTTCATACAGTAAATTTCAGATTGTCATTAAAAATTAGTTCACATATTTATGGCCATGCTTCGCTCAGTGAGCCATAATATCAGAAGTCACTATTAATGGGGGCTCAACCCCAAACTTTGTGCCAGCTCCCCACCACTGAAACTACTCCGGACTCACCACCTTTTTTGTATTGATTTATGGGGGACAAACATCACTGGCTAGGCCAGCATTTACTGCCCATTGCTAATTGCTCAGAAGACATTACTCTGGATCTGGAATTGCATGTCAGCCAGACTGGGTTAGGATAAAGGATGTTAGTGAACCACATGGGTTTTTTTTCTCAGCAATTGATTAGACTCTGGATTCCAGATTTTATTGAATTGAAGTTCCTGCCATAATGGAATTTGAATCCTAGTCCCCAGAATGTGATTTATGTCTCTAAGTGAGTAGTCTAGTGATAATACCAATAGGCCATCACCTCCATGAGATTATTATACCATTGCACATAATTTTGATAGATTCTTTCTGCTTCCTGAGTTCCCGTATGACTCCAGGAAGCCCAATGATGTCTTCTGTTGATTACCCCTTGACTGGTTAGTTGACAATAGCTTGATTCTGGGCAAGTTGTTCTCTGGAAGATGGTATCACTCCTCCTTCTGTCCTCTCTGATATAGGGTCTAGGCCTCACTTGCTGCTTGGCCTGCTGTGTTCATCCAGCTTCCCACTTTGTTATCTTGGATTCTCCAGCATCTGCAGTTCCCATTATCTCTGAAGTTGTGATTTGCCTTTTTTCTTCTTTACTCATGTGATATGGGAATCACAACTAAGGTGCTGGTGAGCTGACTTCTTGAACTACTACAGTCCCTGTAGATAGACCCACAGTACCGTTAAGGAAAGAATTCCAGGATTTCCACCCAGCGACGCTGAAGGAAAAGCAAAATATTTCCAAGGCAGATGATGAATGGCTTGGAGGGGAATTTGCAGTTGGTGGCATTCCCATGTATCTGCTGCCCTTGTCCCTCCAGATGGAATTGGTCATGGGTTTGGAATATGATGTCTAAACAGCATTCGTGAATTCCTGAAGCGCACCTTACAAATGAGACACACTGCTGAGACTGAATATCGGTGGTGGAGGGAGTGGATGTTTGTGAATGCAGTGTCATTCAAGTGAGCTGCTTTGTCCTGAACAGTGTCAAACTTCTTGGGTGTTGTTGGAGATGGGCTTATCCAGGCAAGTGGGGACTGTTTCTTCTGGATGGTGGATAGGCTTTGGGGATTTAGGAGGTGCTTTACTCAATGCAGAATTCCTATCCTCTGACCTGTTTTTCTAGCCATTGTATTTATATGACTAGTCCTGTTTAGTATCTGGTCAATTGAAATCCCAGGATGATGATAATGGGGAGTTCACAGAGGGTCACCCTATTGAATGTCTAGCAGCAAAAACAGACATTGCTGGAAAGCTCAGGAGTCCGGAAACACCTGTGGAGGGAAAGCAGAGTTAACATTTCAAGTCCAGTGACACTTCTCCTTCAGAGAACTCCAATAGCTCACCACACTCTGTGTGAAGAAATTTCTCATCATTTCTATCTTAAAAAGCCTATCCATTACCCTTAGACTGTTATTCCTGGTTCAGGACTCTTCGGCCATCATAAATGTCCTTCCTGCGTTTACCTGTCTAGTCTGTTCAAATTTTATAGGTTTCTTTGAGATCACAGCATGCCCTGTCATCCTTCTAAATTTCTAACTGATCCAAACCCTCACAATTCATCAGTCCCATAGTTCTCGGCTTCAGTCTATAAGTCTTCACTGTACTACCACCATTGTCATATTCTTCCTCAGACAAGGAGACCAAAGCTGCATTGAATACTGCCAATGCCCTGGACAGTTATGTATTATTAATTCCTTGACTGCAGATAGCCTGAAATTTCAGAGATCTTTGAGTTGTGACATTGAGGAATGCCATCAGTGCGTTGCATTTTAATGTGGACAGCACATATTTTCTGAATGCAATGTGCAGGGAATGTCTTGGGATATGGCCTTCATATACCATTGCAAACATAAACACACCCCTGAGTGAGAATCTAGAATCAGTGCAAACTCTACACATATCTGCAGAGAAGGATTCATTCTAGGTATTTGTATCTGCTTTTCTAGGAAATGCACTGCCATCCTCTATCATAGCATATTGCTCTGTCTAGAAAAGGTATACAAAGCACTGTTGCTTACAGGATCAATGCTGTCCTATTGGATGCTCAAGTATTTCAAAATAAACTGACAGTCTACACACACTATGAAACATTGAAAGGATGCCAATAGAGGAAGAGTGAAAAGGAGTTTCCTCAGTATTCCAATGAACTTGATGATTATGATGAAAAACTTCATTACAAAACATTTTCTTATGGTATTCCAATGGAAGCCATAAGTGCTACCTAACCTTAGTGCTATGCAATGCCTCACTGGCTGCTGCTATTCTCCTAACAGACAGTATGATATTATTGGTAAAATAAATAATAAAATAGGATCAGCCAAAGATATCAAGTACACAGTCAGATGGATAATGAGACATTATACAGAAACACAAAATGTAGAGGGCCACAAAAATAGTAAAAAGTCCTTGGCACTAAGAAGGGATAGCTGTCTAGATTACCACCAGAATGCATTTAAGGTGAGGGGGGAAAGTTCAAAGAAGATGTAAAGGGCCAGTTTTTTGCACAGAGAGAGAAAGGTGTCAGGAATGCACTGCCAGGTGTGGTGATGGAGGTAAATACCATAGGGGAGTTTGAGGGACTTTTAGATAAGCACATGAATATGCAAGGAATGGAGGGGTATGAACTAAGGGCAGGCAGAAGGGATCAGTTTCATCTGGCGTCATGTTTGGCATAACATCATGGGCTGAAGGACCTGTTCCTGTGCTGAACAGTTTTATGTCCTAAACCCAGCTCACTCATGCTGAACAGAGATTTCTAGTTCTCTCTGGTATCTTACTTTTGATGATGCACTGCTCTGTTATGCTGTCTTTGACATCTACTTGTTAATGTCCAAATTCTCTGCATCCTCTTCAGTCTCAGAACATTGTTGTTGTTCCTCACTTCATCCGCATCCAGTACTTCTCCTTTGTCCACTCAGATTGTGGAGAGTACAGCTTGCCACAATGATGTGGGACACCTTTTCTGGGCAACTACTACACACATTTGCTCCCTATCACTGTCAGCATTCTGTCAGTGATCCAGCATGATGAAATCCATCCCAGACTTGAGTTACCTTCTTTCCTGAGTTAGGTAGTTCGAAAGATCTCTGAAGTTTTAGACTATCTGCAGTCAACAGGTCAATAGCATGTAATTATACAGGGCATTAACAGTATTGTGTGTTGTTTTGGTCTCCTTATCTAAGAAAGGGTGCTCTGGCCATGGTGGAATGAAAACTTACAGGCTGATGCCCAGAATTATGAGGGCTGATGTATGACAAGAGATTAGAGACGTCCCTTGATAAGCCCCCAATCAAACCCAGTCCAAGCCCCTGAACCTATCCTGGATCAGCCCTTAGGCTGATGTCTGCACAGACTGACTTTCCTATTACTCCCAGAATGGTTGCATTTGACTTTTAGGGCTGACTGTGTTCCAATTCTCAGACTGCATGGGCACATGTTCCAGAAGTCTGGTCGGACTCATCACTTGTCCGACCATGGCTAAACCTTGGACTGGAATCAGGTGAGCCCCTCGACTGACTGTGGTGGTACTCCATGAGTGACCATTATTCACCTTCATCCAACTAAGACAGCTCCCCTTTGACTTCCCCACATTGCCATTTGCTGGCTCATGTAAACTGCTGGCTCATGCATGGTGTGACGTTGACATAGCATGACACCATACAGCAATAGGTCCACCCCATACCTGTCCAGTGCTGCCGACTGTCACAAGCTGCCTATTACTCAGTCTGTGAGAAAAGCAAGATATACCACAGAGGCTGGAAGACTAACTGAGCAATAAAGGCACCATGCATGAAAAATACAATGTGATCCACATGGAAGCGGGCGGTGTTGACATGATGAAGTCAGTGAATTTATACTAAAAAACAATGTGAAGTAGCTTTCAAATAAATAGTTAAGTAAATGAACGCAGGCTAAAAGCCGTAACATATATCCTGTGCTGAAAAATGTGTCTCCTTGCACAAAAAGCAAACCGGCAAAACATGCAAGTCATCGGTGTCTCTGGGCTCCAAATTAATGCATTGAATCACTGAAGTCGTGTCTGGGTTAAGCTGAGAACACGTCGGATGATAGGGTGAGAATGATGGTTTGCTGAAGCTGCCCAGTCTGGATGAAAGGTGATGGTGGCCATGGAGCAGACAAGGACATCTGAAGAAGCAGTTGGATGATGACATTAATTGGCAAACAGCAGTTGCCAGGTATTCACTCCGGTTTAGACGTTGGGAATTTGCATCTTCTAGATTTTCAGAGGAGGAGAGAAAACTTGGAAGTGGCACATAAATGAGGTGAGCTGAGGCTTTAGTAAGATGCAACTTCAGTGAAATAAAGTAATCACTGCTCAGTGGTGAGATTTTGAAAATATCATTGATGATTTGAGCAGAAAATCAAGAAATTTTTCCTGCATGTCACAAATCTGATTTCCGTCTTTCTCACCGTTGTTTTCCACCTTTCTCACCAGTCTTTATGACACACCAGGTGGGGAAATTTTGCCCTTGATGTTTGATTTTGAGGCAATATTGTATCTTAATCTCATCAATGAAGTCTAAATCTATATTGTGTATGGTCCTTCTCTGACTTTGAATCTGCAAGCGATTATATACTTTTCCATTTCATCTCAGTATGATTAATCTTACTGTTGTGGAGACATTTTAAATCTGCATCATTACAATTATTGATTGTAAACTTCTTTTACCTGAGTTTATTTTCCAATATTCAGCAATGCTGCCAGACCTGCTGAGTTTCCCCAGTTTACTCTAGAGGTAAATAAAAGAAGGGAGAAAATCATATAGTGGGCAAAATGCTTGAGTCCATTATAACAGAGTTAATAGCAGAGCACTTGGAAAACAGCGACAGATTGGATAGAGTCAGCGTTGGTTTACAAAAGAGAAATCATGTTTGACAAGTCTAACTGGAGCTTTTCAAGGGTTAACTAGTAGAACTCTTAGAGGTAGCCAGTGAATGTGGTTTATTTGGACTTCAAAAGGCTTTCAATAAGGTCCCACATAAGAGATTAGTTTGTAAAATTGAAGTACTTGAGTTTGGGGTATTGTACTGCCATGAATAGAGAACTAGTTGACAGATGGGAAACAGGGTAGAAATAAACAAGTTTTTTTCTGAGTAGACCATGATAAGTAGGGTACCATCATGATCATTGCTGGAAACCAGCTATTCAAGATGTATACTAACAATTTAGATGAGGGAATTAAATCTAATACTTGTTAGCAGACAACACAAAGCTGGGTGTGAGGGGAAGCTATAAGGAGGATGCAGAGATGCTTCAGTGTAATTTAGACAGGCTGAGTGAGTGGGCAAAGGTATGACAGGCAAATAATGTGGATAAGTATGAGGTTATATATTTTGGTAACAAAAACAGGAAGGCAGGTCATTATTTGAACCGTGATAGACTGGGAAAGGGAAGATACGATGAGACCTGGCTGTCCTTGTACACCAGCCACTGAAAGTAAGCATACAGATGTGGCAGTTGGTGAAGAATGCAAATTGTATGATGGCCTTCATAGCAAGGGGATTCACGTACAGGAGTAGGGATGTCTTTCTGCAATTGTACATGGCTTTGGTGAGACCGCACCTGGGCTATTTTGTGTAGTTTAGGTTTCTTTATCAGAGGAATGATGTTCTGAATATGAAGTGACTGCAATAACGATTTACTGATTCCTGGGATGACAGCACTGATGTATGACAGGGGATTAGATCAGCCAGGTTATATTCACTGGAGTTTAGAATAATGACAGAGGGGTAGTCTCACAGAAACCTATAACATTTTAACAGCCAGTTGCAGGAAGGATGTTCCCAATGACTGGAGAGTGCAGGACCAGGGGTCACAGTCTAAAGATACAGGGTAGGTCCAATTAGGACTGAGATGTGGAGAAGTTTCTTCACCCAGAGAGTGGTGAGCCAGTAGAATTCTCTGCCACAGGAGGCGATTAAGAAAAAACAACAAATGTTTTCAAAGAGTTAGATATAATTCTTCGGGCCAAAGGGAACAAAAGACAAGGGGAGAAAGTGGGAAGAGGTACTGCATTGAATGATCAGTCATGATTCAATTCAATGGCAGAGCAGGCTCAAAGGGGCAAATGGCCTACCTCAGCTGCAAGTTTCTATGTTTCCATGTTTCTAACATGGACAGCTAGGCAGAAGCTTTAAGTCTAACCACGGATTTGTCAGCAAAATTTGGTGCGAAGTGTGTGGACTAGACTGATAACTATCGGTGGGAGAGTACACGGAACGGTCTTTCAATAATGTAACCATAAGAATTAAGCCTGGTATATCGCTGAATGCCATAATTTGTAATATTTACTCTTAATATGAAATATACCGTGTCATAAAGAAGCACAAACTTCTCCTCAACCAGTCTGTCTTGGACCCAAATGCCTCTTGGGTGTGCACATAAAATCACATAACAAAATGGTTTGTATTAATAACCAAAATACAGAAAATAAGTATACTTTAATGTGCATTGTAGAACCTCTTCAGTGCCCAGAGTCTTGCTATTGTGCAGGGAAGAAAAAGTTTGTATCAGTTTGTGAATCACAGAGCTGATTGCAAAGTCTTCAACATGGTCCAAACAACTTTGCAAGCTCCCTCTTCTATGTATGTACTATAAACATATTTTCATGGAAGAATAAATTTACCAACCATTGTGGAGTTGTTTGTAAAATCCCAAAACGAGCAAGTAGATGGAACATGAGTGAGTGAATCACGTGTGGATGAGTTGGCAACTATGGAAACAATAGAAAAGAATGTAGGCTTTTAAATTGATCTTTGGGGAGTTAAACATTGAATTCAAGTGAAACTAGTTTTACAATGATAAGTTAGAGTCATTCAAAAATAAGGATAAAAGAATAACTAGAAATCTTATCAAGCTCTGTCTTTGTGAGGTTAGTGTAGATAAAAATAACAATCTTTCCAGTTTTGATCTCACAGACCAGCAGGCGACATTGAAAAGCAACGAAAAGCTCAATACACTATTTTGTCCTTCAGATGTAGATAGGTTAATGGCTTAAATTCCAACTTCTTTTCTATAATTGACTTGTCAGATTGATGGTGTTCAAGGCTGGAAGATCAATTGTCAACCCAACTATCTGAAGAACTGGGATCTACAATTAGTATCCAGGAGTTTATTGCTGAAGACCAAAAGGAATATCTAATATTTGGACAATTGAGAAAGAAACAAATTTTAAGACTACAGGGAAAGCAAACTGTGAGAGATAGGCTGTGCAGAAATCCTTGGAGTTGAAACTTAGGCTGTACAATATTTGAAGGAAAAGCTGTTTTGGTACTTGTAACCTCAGGATAGCAAATGTCGTTTGAAAGAATTGTGGAGTTCTGTTTGGCATTTATTTAACATGATATGTAGTCAACTGTCTGTAAGTGAAACTGAAAAGAGGTAAGTAAAAATACACAGCCATTGTAGTAAAACAAAAGGTTTTAGCTTTGACAGAATTTTTTTTGCAGAAAACACAGATAAATCAGCATCTTGAGGGATCCAGCAGCAGCTGTCTAATCAAACGCAATACATCCACACAGTTGCAATCCTTTATACTTTATACTTTATACTTTTAACCGGTCAATAAGCCCTTCGATATCCTCCCCAAAAGCTTCATTTCCTTTCTCAAGCACGGTACCCAGAAGTGGACAAGTGGTTTGGAAATTACATGCGTTTCAATTTCTTAGGCTTATAAAATAGCATAGATGCTCAGCTCACCATTGTCCCACCTACTCCTGTGCTTCAAACCATAATATAGAAAGTTGGTGGGCAGCCCACTCATCATATGTAAATAAATAATTAAGGGGCAGCTGAACAATATCCCACCATTGCCAATGTACAGTTGTCATGGGTAGTCAGACAGAAATGGGCAGCGAATTGCTTTACAGTTCAATAGGTATAGCGGATGATAACAAGTTGTGAGGCCATTAGTATATTTCCCAATAAAAAGTGGAAAAGATATAATACTGTCTGATAACCCAGTTAACACTTTAGTCCAAAGTCAATGTCTATTTCTTTATTGTTCAACTTCTGATTGGGTTGTTAGCTGTGAAAACTCTTGTGCAATCAGAGGAGTTAAAGGTATAATTTGAATCTTGTAAATGTAGCTCATTACAGCATGTGATTGGGTGTCTTAATTTTCTACAATGCAAAATTTGATGTGCTTATGTTAGATTTTCAAAAAGTGCTTAACTTCAACCCAATTTGTTATTTAAACCAGCATATGGACAATTTAGCCCATGAATTTTTCAGTTGCTGTGGATGTAAAAACATTGTGTTGACCTTTATGGTTTTTGAGATTCTGGGTTCAAATGTTTTGGGCATTTGAATGGGCCATTGTTATTATTTTGTGTAAGCATTCCACAGTGCACTCACCATAAACAAGTAAATATTTGATGATGAGCAGAGCAGAAGCTTTTAAAGCTCTTAATTAAATTACTTTTGCAGAAGACAACTTCAGATGATCATGAGGATTGACTGCTAATCAATTTTATTTAAAAATCTGACATTTATCTAAATGGTGTGCTGACACAAGCATCACATTGATTTCTGAAAATAATGAATATTCAATAAAGGGGCAAAGTCCTTATGGCAAAAAATCTGCAACTGTGATGATAACAGAAATATATTGGCTGAGGCATAGTTGTTTGAAAACAAACCTTATTGGCTCAGATTTTGTTGTCAAAGTGACATTCATTTTTATTTGGCCATAATTGATACAGCAACTACAGGTAAAGAGTGGATGCATGATTAAATCTAAATATCCAAAAGTTGCTGTTTGAAATGTATCATGTTGTTGATATCTCCATGAAAATGGCATTTCATCTCTTTATTGAAATGCATTCAATGGCTTGAAGCTGCTGTGTTTGTGAAGTAGGAAAAGCTAAATTCTTTGAGGGAAGATAAGCCTTGACATAGAAAGCATCAGTACTCTTAATGGCCTGATGTATGTGAATTACCACCAACCAAGCTCTCTGGCACTAAGTAATAGCTATCACAAATTGGGAGTTTTATTCCTTCAATCTTGCCATCCTTCTGCAGGCGGTGAGTAAGGGTGAGAAAAGAGTGAGTAGATAAGGGGACATGGAGGTCAGACAGAGAGAGAGAGAGAGAGAGAAAGTGAATGACAAAGGAGGGGAAGGGAATATATGTCTGATGGTGGCATCCTGCTGGATTTGGTATAAATGGTGGATTACAATTGGTATACAGTTGGGAAGAATTTGCCCTGTGAGCCAGTGATGTCTATACCCCATGAACAATTAAAATAAAACATTTTCATGCCATGAATACACATTAATTAAGAAGTACAACAAATAGGTGATAACAAAGTGTAGAGATAGATGAACACAGCAGGCCAAGCAGCATCAGAGGAGCTGGACAGCTGACGTTTCAGGCCTAGACCCTTCTTCAGAAATAGGTTCTACCTTTGAGATTAGGGCAAGGGTGTATATGATAATTGTGCCTAGTGTTTCCCAATAATGTAAAGTTGGCTTGCGCCAGATGCAGTGGTTTAATGTTTGGACCTGAGCCAAAGTTTTGTCTTTGTCTCATTCACCAGTACTGGGACCATTACCAGGTGATGGTAGCAGCAAGGGCAAGCCTAGGATGGAGATTGTGGTTCTTGAGTCCACAAACAGGGCAGCAGTTGGGCTGGCAAAAAGTTGAGGGTTTCTTAGGTACCCAAGCAAAAGTCATTGAAAAGAGCTGGATATTTGGGGAAGTTTAAATAGTGTTGACATAATGCAAGGGTTTGTAACACCCTAACTTTCATGAAAAGGTGGAAACAGGGGTAATCATAGTTGAAAATGTCTCCGATAAATTCAAATCGGCTACCACTATACAACATTCATTCTCGCTTTAGCTGCCCAAAAAAATTGCTGATTCCTCAACAGATTATGATGTTCCATAATGTTATTTCTTCTGTCCTGTATCAAGTGACCATGGACTCTAAATTGACTCACAGCTGGAGAAATCGGACCCAACAGAAAGTTGGCCAAACAAAATTAAAGGGCAGCGAGCCACTATTGGCTCCAGAAAACAGCGGGACCCCAGATCATAGAGGTTACAAATGTTCAAGGCAAACCAGTTACAACCAGCCCAAAGGTTATTCAGACATTCTGACATCTTGACTGCGTGAGTATATCCATTTTAAACCTCCTGACGCAGCAACAGTGAAGGGTGTTGGCATGACCCCATTGGATGATTTAAAACCAGCTCACAACCCCATTGGTCAAAGGCCACAAAAGGTCCTGGAAGGTCTGGGGTAAGGGGCGAATAAGAACACGTATTTAGAAGCCAGTCCTTTAGTGAAGACGAGGTGAAGACTCACAGGGAAGTTTCGCAGCAAGACTCGTGACTGAAGACCACACGGCAACCCAAGAAGACCCAGGAAAAGATCCACCCTGGCCTGTGAGATCTACTTACATTGGAGACAAATGGCATTTCCAATGGCCCAGCTCAAACATGTGGATCCTTGCAGGTAACATCCTTTGTCAGATGGATAGAGATGGGTGGAGAGTAAATATGGTGGGAATTTGGGAAATGCTCACATAGTGTTTTGAATAAAGAATATTTTGTTAATAAAATCCAGTTGAAACACAAATTGAATTCTATGTCTCTTTGTGCACCTCACCAACAACAGCATTTGGACAAAGCTTATAAGAAATAAACTGGTCAAAGTGTCGAAAGCACAGACAACAGGGTATAAGCAGAAGAGATAGTAACCAAGGCATATGGGTTGCATTAATCAATCCTCAGTACTTCAAAAATATGCCACAATTTGGGCCATTAAGTTTACAACTCATTTCACCTCCTTAGCAAGACTACATATTTAGCACAGATGAGTGACATATGCTAATATGAACTCCTCAGTGAATAAACATCTTCAATGTTGGAATATAAAGAATATGTTAGAAAGAAATATTTGAAGATTCCAGAAATCAATTCAAAATTCATTGCTTTACCGAAGCCAATGACAAAATTCTCAGGAGCTCTTATCAGCTCTATTCAGGATTGTTTCTTTATCTATAGTCTTGTCATACATTTATTGTGCATAGCAAATAGTGTTTTGAAAATATCAGAGGTAGATTTGATTAATTTTGATAATTAGCATTTTTCTCTGATAAAGATGACTGAAAAACAAGAATCTATGCTATGTGTTAGCTGAGTAAATTTTTACTATATTAACAGCCTGCAAAGAGCCAGCTGCCAGTTTATGATCAATAAGAGCAGATTGCAGGATGGGAGGAAAATGGTCCTGTCCTGTAAAGATGTGCAAAGCCACCAAGAACTAGAAAATTAAAATAAAAACCCTTAACATAAAATTAATATTTTTGAGAGTTGTTTTGCTCATTGCCTGTACAAATTGCTCCAATTCTTCAACGAGATTGGCAAACTAACTTTTCATATAATGTCAACATCGTATTTGTGGATTGTGTGTCACATCCAGTAATTTTTCTTTCCAAACGAATGTTTTATTTTTAAAGAAGACATTAAACTCACTGATAAACATTTATATGCTCAAAGATAACTGTTCAGTATAACTGCATTGAAGGTATAAACTGGGTGCATTCGATTTGAATTCTTTTCAAAAGATAAAGAGTAGCTACAACTCTGCTATGCCACATTTTCTGTTGCAGCTTACAAGTCATTGTGAAGGCAAAGAATAAATTATAGTCCCCAAATTATGATTCATCAAGAAGCCTTGCTTTTTTTCCTGGCTGCTTATTTGCCAGTTCGCTTTATAGAATAAATGAAATAATTTCTTTTTCTTTATAGATGCTTTGACCTGTTCTCTGTAAAGTTTCCACTTGTAATTTACACCGAATTAACCATGTGGTAAGACAAAAAGTAATCATAATGTTGACTGTGAGCTACAAGGGAAAATGCTTGCATTTATAGAGCACATTTCAGTTCAATCAGAATGTCCTTATCAATCACTGAACCAAGGTTCAAGCTCATTGTTATTTTTCAAGGAATCATGACAACGAATTTGTGCACAGCAATGAGATAAATGAGCAATAATCTACTTTAGATTGTTGGTCGAGCCAAGACTGCAGGAGAGAACCCTGATTCTTCTTTAAACAATGCCAGGCAATCTCCTTTATTCATTCCAATGGCAAATGAGGGGTTAGTTTATCATGTCATCTAAAAGACAGAACCTCTGACAGTGTAGTACTACCTTTGTTTGTTCTGTTGCATTAATACTGATTATCTGTTAAATTAATGGTGTGAAATTTGAAACCATAATTTCCTGACCTTAGCTAATAAATTTGACACCATCAGCAGTCATTATCCTCTTCAAAAATTTCTAAATACATCACTGCAAAAGTGACACTTTGTGTACTTTATTATTTTCCCTATAATAGAATTGACTGAAATTGCTATTCATGCTACTTTAATATAGTTAGTTCAGAGATATATTCCACTTAGACTTGCACAGAAATTACAACACAAGACTTTTGGACCAACCAGGTTATGTTGATACTTAGCCTAGCATTTATGTGTTCCCTTAAAGTGACCACTTAAAGCATATCTATACCTTTTAATGCAAAGTGCTTTCTGGCTGCACTAGGATCTGAGGATAATGAAAGAGAAGTTAAGAAGCAGGAGTAACATTGAAAGAAGATGCAACAAGTCAGAGAGTGTTCTTCCAGTTTCTTTTATGCAACACTGGAGGGCTTGATGCCAAGGGGATGAGGAAGAAATAATTCCACATCACTCTGATCGTGCAGGCAGTTGCGAGGAAGTTGCACATTCAATGAGCTGTAACAGAAAATGTTTACAAAAGCAAAGTCGCTGGCAAAGCTCAGCAGGTCTGGCAGCATCTATAAAGGAAAAAACAGAGTTAACGTTTCAGGTCCAGTGACCCTTCCTGAGAGCAGAAAATGTTTATTTATCTCATGAGTACAGTCAAGGCTGGTGACTGCATCTTCAGTTCGATTTCTTCACAAATGAGCAGCTTGCCTTACACATTGCTCCATTCACCAGACTTTACTAGCAATCTCCATCAGCCACATCACAACTTTACATCCACACACTCACCTCATCTCACCCTTTCTCTTACCATGCTGCAAGACTCATACTCACATCTTACAATTTTTATAAACTACCAGCTATTCAAAGGTGATAGAGACATCACTCAAACGCATTGCACTATTCTCAAAGGCACACGTTCCTCTCTTGTAGGACAAGGTACCTCATAGCCAGAGGCAGTGCTGTCTCACCAGGGAGACGTGGCTACTTGACCTCACTCCTCATAGAGGCTACAGCTTGGCTACCAATGGAGTACTCTCCTGAGGTCATGGCCACCCATGGGATTGAAACCATTGCAAATGGTGATAAGCTTCAACAATATTCATCTTCTTGCATTCATTCCACTTACCCTTCAGAAAACAAACCCTTTGATTTATAATCTGCAGATGGCAGAGGCATGATGCAACCATGCAACACTTGCTTTTTGCTGTCTCCCTCATTGTAGTCATACCCTTGCTACCTTTATAGTTCCAGAGCCCTACAGTCTGCTGCTTAGACAGGCAGTTGAGCACAAGACTGAGGGCCTAGATGCTCAAAACACAAATGAAGAAGAAGCACCAGTATGTTATCACAGAGTCACAGTCATCAGCTCAAACTGTGCCACTGGATAGCATGCAGATGTGTTCTGCAGTCACTGGGCATGAGTAAACTGCAGGCAGGCCAGACAGAGTAGATAGAACAAATACAACTGTGGTCACATGTGGCTTTTGCTGCCAAGGACGCATATCAGCTGGCTTATAGGCAAGAACACAGAAAAGCTTGGCACATTTGGCAGGTTTTGCAGGAAGCCTGCTGTCACAGGTCATGGGCAATTTGGCTCAAGGTATTGTGCACCATCTGATAGCCAATGATTTTGTTTACATTTCAGCACAACAGAAACCAACCAATTTTTGATTGTTTCAATAGAACCACAACCTGAGGTTGTGACACCTGTCAGTTCGTTGCTACCCCAGCACAGACAGCTGCTAGCATGGCTGCTGGTGAAATTGATCTGAAAGGGACTTTTGGATTCGAACAACACTCCAGCAATCTTTCTGCCAGTGGGTTATGGATAGCTGAGATGTAATTCTGCAGTATTGACAACTATTGGACCTATGCCTGACCACCCACTTCACTTTTAATGGCCAAACATACGAGCAAATCAACAGGACACCCATGGGATCGCCTATCTCTGGATTCATAGCAGAAACAGTGATGCAAAGGCTAGAAAGGACAGCCCTTCCACAAATCCAACCTAAACTATGGATACGCTATGAAGACGACACCTTTGTCATTATTAAACGGACCAAATTGGAAGAGACACACAAACTCATAAACAACACCCTCACCAGAATAAAATTCACCAGAGAATAGGAGAACAAACAGCTCCCATTTCTGGATGTCATGGCAGAGCGCAGGACAAATGGGGAGCTCCAAACGAAAGTACACGGAAAATCCACACACACAGACCAGGTATTGAACTTCAACAGTAGCCATCCCAAAACACACAAACGAAGCTGCATGCAAACACTATTTATAAGGGCAACAACACACTGCAGCAACATGGAACTACACCAAGAGGAAGGGGAATACCTCTTCCAAGTGTTCAGGGACAATAGATATCCAAAGAACTGGGTCAGGAGATGCCTAAAACAACATCATCAGAAAGATCCTACACGCCCCGACACACTCATCACACTACCCTACATCAGGAACATGTCAGAACTCACCACAATGACCGCTGGTCATCAGAGGGGCACACAAGCCCACATCAACCCTACAACAATTGCTCACCCAAACTAAAGAACCACTCCCCGCCGTGGACAGGACCAATGTCATCTTCAAGATCCCCTGCGGAGACTGCGAGAAACATTACATCAGACAAACAGGAAGGAAACTAACAAGAGTACATGAACACCAACTGGCTACAAAAAGACACGACCAATACTCACTCATCTCAATCCACATGGACAATGAGAACCATGACTTTGACTGGGACAACACCAACATCCTGGGACAGGCTAGACAGAGGCAACCATGAGAATTTCTGGAAGCATGGCACTCCACGAAGATGTTATTAATAAACATATTGAACTCAACCCCAGATACATTCCACTACGGAGGAAACCCAGAAGTGAGACAATCCATTGCAACGAACCCCAGAGTTTAAAAGCCAGATGGGAAAACACACGAACGCTTCATCAGAGGCTGCACTGAGGATGTTACCAAGCATGGTAACAACACGTCTGTGGAACAACAATGAAGCTCGGTGAGCCAACCAACCTCAGTAGGAAGTAACTTATTTGCCTCAATAGTCCTAGTCTCTGACTTGTTACTACTCTAGTCCCTGCACTTATATAGTGAGTCCAGTGAATTTCTGGTGAATGATAACACCCAGGATATTGATGATGGAGGGTTCAGTGATGGTAACAGCATTGAATATCAAGGGTCAGTGGTTAGATTGTCTCTTACTGGAGATGGTAATTGCTTAGTATTCGTGTGGTGTGAATGCTACTTGCTACTTGTCAGCTGAGTGTGTTGTGTTTTCTTTTCCCTCACATTTTGATAATGAATAAACTCATTTTTTAACTCAAAAAAGCCTGGTTAAATTGGCTCCTGTAAAAACATAAGTGCATTGGAATTGGGAAACTTTTCTCTGAAGAAAGGTATCATTTGTTTCAAATTAACTTCGTTAATTAAGGGGAATGGAGTTCAAAGAAAGAAGAGAAGCTGTTTCCTTCCTCCTCACCTGGGATTAGAACATGTTCTGAGGAAGAGTGACTTGACCCAGAATATTAACTCTGATTTCTCCCCACAGATGCTGCCAGACCTGCTAGGTTTTTCTAACAATTTCTATTTTTGTCTTTGATTTAATGCATCCACAGTCCTTTCGGTTTTCATTAGAATGAATTGGGCATCATCTGTATGGCTGTTTGGAACTTTAGATAGTGCACTTTTGGAATATTGCACACAATTCTGGTTGCCACACTACTGGAAGGATGTGAAGGCTTTGAAGAGGGTACAGAAAATGTTGACCAGGCTGTTGCCTGGTTCGGAGGATATTAGCTATGAGGTGAGATTGGACAACTGGGTTGTTTTTACTTGAACGTCAGAGGCTGAGGTGAAACCTGCTGGATGTTTATGAGAGGCATGGATGGAATGGATAGTCGGAGTCTTTTCTCCATGTCAAAATGTCAATTTCTGGGGGGCATGGATTTAAGGTAAAAGGGGAAATTTTAAAGGAGATGTGAAAGCCAGATTCTTTACAGAGTGTGGTAAGCATCTGGAATGTTTTGTCAGAAGAGGAGATGGAAGCAGATATAATTGTAACATTTAACCGGCATCTTAACAGATACATAAATAAACAGAGACTAAAGCGATACGGACCACAGACAGGCCAATGTTTTTTGGTGTAGGGAAGTATCATGTGATGGTGCAGTCTTGCTGTGCTGAACAGACTATTCCTGTGCTGGGCTGTTTTCTGTTCTTTGCTCTTTGGCCAGTCCTAACATGCTCTCTCTCTCTGTTCAGATGATCTCCCCTCTCCCGCTATAATGAGTCTTTTATCCGATATAGCATTGGACAGCAAATTAAAAGCTATAAGCGATGCGTTCTTCTCGAATCTGTCAAAGATGTCATGCTCGGCCTGACCACCATTGGTAGCACCAACCTCACCCTGCTCTTAGGCTACAGGTCTGGGTACAATAGGTGACAGGGTGAGTTATGTGAATAGATCATGCATACCTTGCTCCTGAGCTATGTGGAGATGGGAAAAATTTCCTGAGGATACCATTTGAGTAAGACCTGCTGCTGAGGGTTCATCTTCCCTTCCACATCTTCCCTCCGTGATAAACTTCTCTTATTGGCTAACTGAGAACCATCTCTTTCTCTCATGAGGTCTACTACTACAGCGTCTATGACAAAAAGCAACTGCACAGAGCTCTGCAGTTATAATCAATGCATTCCCATATGTAGCCCCACCTCTAGAGACATCATCAACTGTCGCTAACTTCATAAACACCCAGCACGCCCACAAATTCAGAACTGGTAGAAGGTAATCAGCACCTAACCTGCAAGTAGTTGATAATCCCTATAAATAGTGCTGGGTCTGAGTTACCGTCGAGTGAACATTCAGTTATATGTGTTTACGTGAGAACATTAATTATAGTGGCAATGCTCAAACTGGTAATGCTGACTGATATCACAAGCTATGTACATTGTGTGTACTAATGAACATGACTAAGATGCATGCAAATGATTCCACTGAGACTGCATCAGAAATGGAAATAAGTGGCAAGACATTATTTTGGTTTCAAAAGGATACCTATGATGCAGAAAACATTGGCAACACCGAGTCAAATTTTGTAGCCACTCTGAACAAGTACCAGGGCCAATTCCATTGTAACTTTAAACAATTTTACCTTATCTCTCAGTGAAAAGGTCCCAACATCTCAAGTCCGTTTTTCGAACATATAATATCCAGGTATGTAATACCCTACCTATTATACTTCAGAATCACAGCAGTGCGGTTGACTTTCAGCTGTTCTCTGAAATGGCGTTTCGAGCCATTCAGTTGTATCAATCACAATGAAATCTCAGGAAAGAAATGAAACTGGATGGACCAGCTGGAACCAATCTAGGCACTGGAAAAGACAACAGCAGGAACAGCCCTATTGACTCTAAAATGTCCTTCTTACTAACGTCTGGGGGGCAGTGTCAAAATTGTTAGACCTGTCTCACGCACTAATCAACTAATATAGTAATATTCACATGATCATACCTCAGAGATAATGTCCCAGTTGCCACCATCACCATCTCTGGATATATCTTGTCCTACCAGCAGGACTGACCCAGTAGAGGTGATGGTACAGGAGTATACAGTCAGGAGGGAGGTTCCCTGAAAGTCCTCAACATTGACTCTGGACTCATGAAGTCCATAGCACCAGGGTAAATATGGGCAAGGAATCCTCCTGCTGATTGCCACATGCCACAGCTGATGATTCAGTACTCCTCCATGTTGAACACTGAGGAAGCACTGAGGGCGGTAAGAGTGTAAAATGTACACTAGGTGGAGGATTTTAATGCCCATCACCAAGTGTGGCTTGGCAACAACACTACTGATTAGGCTGGTCAGATCCTAATCAACATAACTGCTAGACTGGTTCTGTGGCAGGTGGTGAGGAAGCCAACAAGAGAGAAAAACATACTTGACCCCATCCTTACTAATCTGCCAGCTGCTGATACATCTGCTGACGACAGTATTGATAAGAGTGACAACTGGACAGCCTTTGTGGAGACAAAGTCCCACCTTCACATTGAGAACAACCTCCATCATGTTGTGAGGCACTATCACTATCTAAATGAGACAGACATTGCACAGATCTAGCAGCTTAAGACTGGGCATCCATATGAGGCAGTGTGAGCCATCAGCAGCAGCAGAACTCCAGCACAATCTACAACCTCGCAGCCTGGTATATCCCCCAGTCAACTATTAACTCTTTACTTACTCCTGCACCATCAAGCCAGGTGATCAATTCTTGTTAAATGGAATACAGGAGAACATGCCAGGAGAAACACCAGGCATACCTAAAAATGAGGCATCAACCTTATGAAGCCACAAACAGGAGTACTTGCACTCCAAACAGCATAAGCAGCAAGTGACAGATAGAGCTAAGGTCTGTAGTCCTGCCACACCCAGTCATGCCTCGTGGTGGACAATTAAATGACTCACTGGAGGAAGAGGCTCCACAAATATCCCCATCCTCAAAGGTGGAATAGCCCATACATCAGTGCAACAGATAAGGCTGAAGCATTCACTGCAATCTTCAGCTGGAAGTGCCGAGTGGATGATTCATCTTGGCCTCCTCCAGTGGTCTCCAGCATCACAGATGCGAGATTCAGCCAATTTGATTCAGTCCATGTGATGTCGATAAACAGTTGGAAGCATTGGCTAATGGAAAGCATATGGGCCCTGACAATATTCTGGCAATAAAGATGTGTTCCAGAACCTGCCACTTGCCTACCAAGCTATTCTAGTACAGTTACAACACTGGCATCTACCTGACAATGTGGAAAATTGCCCTGGTATGTCAATACACAAAAAGCAGGACAAATCCAACCCGGCCAAGTACAACTCATCATTCTACTCTGGTTCATCAGTAAAGTGATGGAAGGTGTCATCAACAGTGCTACCAAGTAGCACCTGCTCAGCAATGACCTGCTCAGAGACGCCCAGTTTGGGTTCTGCCAGGGCCACTCAGCTCCTGATGTCATTACAGCCTTGCTTCAAATATGGACAAAAGTGCTAAATTCCAGAGCCGAGATGAGAGTGACAGGCCTTGACACCATGGCTATATTTAACCAAATGCAGCATGAAAGAGCCCCATCTAAACTGGAATCAATGAGTTTCATGGGGCAAAATCTCTGCTGCTTGGGGCCACACCTGCACATAGGAATATGGCTACAATTGTTGGTGGTCAATCATTTTGGTTCCAGGACATCTCTGCAGGAGTTTCTCAGTGTAGTATCCCTGGCCCAACCATCTTCAGTTGCTTCATCAATAATTTCCTCTCCATCATAAAGTCAAAAGTGGGGACGTTTGCTGATGATTGCACAATGTTCGGCACCATTTGCGACTTCTCAGACACTGACGCTGTGCATGTTCCAATGCAGCAAAATCTGGACAATGTCTAGGCTTGGGCTGACAAGCAACAAGTAACAAGTAACATTTGTACTACGCAAATGCTAGGCTTTGGCCATCTCCAATAAGAGACAATCTAACCACCACCCTTTGACATTCAATGTTGTTACTGTAACTGATTCTACGCCGCAACACTGTCAATGTCCTGGGAGTTACTATTGACCAGAAACTCAACTGGACTTGCCATATAAATACTGTAGCTATAAGTGCAGATGAGAAGCTGGACTATTGTGATGAGTAATTCACCTCCTGACTCCTGAAAGCCTGTCCACATCTACCAGGCACAAGCCAGGAGTACGATGAGATACTCCCCTTTGATTGGGCGAGTGGAACTCCAACAATGTTCAAAAAGCTCGACACGATCCAGAACAAAGCAGCCCACTTCATTCACTCCCTCAACTAATAACACGCAATAGCAGCAGCGTGTATTATCTACAATATACGCTGCAGAATTTCAGCAAAGATCCTTGGATAACACCTTCCAAACCCACATCATTTCTATCTAGAAGGTCAAGGGCAATAGGTATATGGGAATGCCAGGTCCCCTCCAAGCCATTCACCATCCTGACTCAGAGATATATCAATGTTCCTTCACAGGAACCTCGCCAGGTCCAAATCCTGGAATTCTCTGTTTAATGGCATTGTGCTCACCACCACCTCCTCAAAGGCAATTAGGGACAGGCAGTAAATGCTGGCCAGTTAGCAATACCGTGTCCCACAAGAAAATCTTCATAAAACATTAAAATCCCATCTTTGCCTAATGGCTAATAGAGACTTATTAAAGATTCATGTAGGCTCATTGTATCTTTTCTTTTATTCCACATTTCTTATGGTGAAAATTAGAATTCCATCAAGTCTTCATGACTTAAGTTGCTGCCTTTACTAGTCCATGAACCCTATGTAACATTCTTATACTTATCCGCTGCAGCGAGCATTCACAAATAATAACTATTGTTTCCTTTACCAAAAATATATCACCTCACATACACTAACATTGAATTCTACATATAACTTTTAACAAAAATCAAAGCCAGATTATCTATACAACATCCTAAATTATACACATTATTTGCTTGTATCAGCAAATTTCAACGTCATTCCCATTAAATCCACATCTAATTCATTGATATGCACCGAGAGTAGACTACACTGCAACGGACCGTGAGAGACACCACCAACTACTTCCAAATTAAACTTGTCCTTATCTGATCTGTTTTCTCACTTCTGTTTCATTCCATTTGCTGTATCTTTCCCTAATTTCGCATCTCTTAATCTTTTATTCTAATTTTCCATCTGCTTACCATAAACTTCCTTTATGTTCATGTCAATGGCATGCCCTACATTTCTTTCATAATTACATTACTACTTCGAAGAATTCAAGGATGTTTGCAAAACAAAACAGTCCTTTCTGAAATTTGTGCCAGCCATTACTAATTTTTCCTTGTCACATTGGATAGTAATTTCATTCTTAATAAAAAAAAACTTTAAATTTTCCCCATTTAACTTGTCAAAGATGGCTATTCATTTGGTCACAGTCTAAGTTGCCAAGCATACATCCACTCTAGTTAGAAATATTGGGCAAAATCCTGTAGGGGCTTGCACAATCTGGGCTATGGGGAGATATCTGAAATATGTCCAATGAGAAATCTGCCAAAGGCCTCTCTTGACATTGGGCGAAATGTGCTACAGTTCTGGGTGGTGAGCTAAGATTCTCACTAGGCAGTGGTGAGTTGCCTATTAAGTGGGATTATTGCTCTTTTACAACCTTGTTAACTGCAAGCCTTCCTTGATTAATATGCAGCTTCCTCTCCCCCCACCCACTGTGGCCAAACTAGACATTGGGAAATCTCAACACGGAAATCCATATGGTCCATTCAGATTGCCGTTAGCTCCAAAGATCCTCCACACTGGGTACCAAGCACTGACATTTCAGGCCATGTTACATGAGCTCTAGCCACATGTTCTCCACATTCACAGACATTGGCATCCAACAGATGCCAGTCTCTAAGAACCTCCATGGTATATATCCGATCCACTAACATTATGCCTCTGGACTTCCATGCTTTACCTCAGGGCAAAACTGTAGCTATCATTGTAACGCTGCAGCATTTTGCACTCAGTGACATTTTGGATCCAATTGCATCTCCAGGCTGGTTTCTTACTTCATTCCCATTCACTCACTTTGTTATTACTTGGATGCTCACAGCACTCATGCCTCACCTTGTCTTGTTTTTCTTTGCCTTCTTGTGCTTTCACAGGACTGCAGCATTGCCATGCCATTTAGCATGCACAAAACCAAGAGGATTGACATGGCCATTTTCTGAAGAAGGGTCAAGACCCTTAGTGGGCGGCACGGTGGCTCAGTGGTTAGTACTGCAGCCTCACAGCGCCAGGGACCCGGGTTCGATTCCAGCCTCGGGCAACTGTCTGTGCAGAGTTTGCACATTCTCCCCACGTCAGCGTGGGTTTTCTCTGGGTGCTCCGGTTTCCTCCCACAGTCCAAAGATGTGCGGGCTAGGTGGATTGGCCATGCTAAATTTCCCCATAGTGTTCAGGGGTGTGTGGGTTATAGGGGGATGTGTCTGACTGGGATGCTTCAAAGGGCAGTGTGGACTTGTTGGGCCGAAGGGCCTGTTTCCACACTGTAGGGAATCTAATCTACCAGACCTGAAACATCAGCTTTCCTGCTCCTCCGATGATGCTTGGCCTGCTGTGTTCATCCAGCTCTACACTTTGTTATCTCAGATTCTCCAGCATTGGCAGTTCCTACTATCTCTCAGATTAACATGGCTGTCAGCTGACCTCAGTCAAGACAAGGGGCGCCTTGTACATTAAGTCAAGAACAATCTCTGATACCAGTCTGGGAGCTTGGACAAGGTCCATCAGCCACACGGGTGGTCAGAGTCAGGTTTCTCTCCTCGTAACGGGTGAGGAGCCACAATATCAGACAGCTCACCACCCACCTTGAGACTTTCTGCCTTATTGTGGTCTGCTAGCCTCCTGGAATGGGAGGGAGGCAAGTATCAAGGGAGAAGAAAATGGGTAGCTCATTTTGTGCAGTTGGGAAGGTTTCCAGTGTGAGTGATTTAGCAGTGCAGAGGGCAAGCAGGGTTGGGAATTGGAGTGGATAGGGAGGAGTGAGGGGAGATGTTTTAGGCAATATTGAGTGTGCTGGAGCATGAGCCTTGGTACGAGGTGGGTGCAGTAACAGAAATAGAATGCGTGCAAGGTATCAGAGAGAAGATACACTGATGGAGTGGGGAAGTAAACTGACCTTATTCTTACAGTGCTGGGCATTCACCCAGCTGGCAGAAACTGCACTGACCTAGGGAGCAACCTCAAACCGTGCGGGCATTGTCTGGTACTGTGGCCTCCTGTGCGAGTCCTGGGTGAAGAGGACATCGCATCTCTGCAGCGCCCCATCCACTTGGAATTTGCTTGTGCAAAGATAATGGCAGTGCCAGCGATGTGAGTCTGTTCTGGGATTTCCCAACAGTCAAAGTTTTTCTCTAATTCCGGAAAGTGGTAGAATTGCAATAGAATCATATAAGATGGGTGCTACTGGGGGAAAATTAGACGGTTAATGAGACAAGCTGGGAAAGATGCAGCAAAAGAACTTATCAAGCCTCATGGCAAGAAACCCTCTACGAAACTCAACAAAACTTACCCAAAAATAACAACATTCAGACCATAAGAGCCGATTATCTTCTTGCTCACCTTGTAGAAACAAGGTAGCTGAGCAGTTAAAAGTGAACATGTTATGATCCTGCTGAGATGCTAACAGAATATTGTAAGTGCACAAGATATTTGCATCATAAATTAGAGCAAATAAGTTTTCAGAGTCCATTGAATCCTCCTTTGACTTAAACCAGAGCCTAAGCTTGGAAGAAACTGCAATGCAATGTTAGGCAGCTGCTGCATGGTTTGAAGTCAGGAAGAAAAATCTTTAGCTAAGTTTATAAAAATGAAAGAATAGGGAAATATATGTTTGGAACAGAGCATTTATAGGAGGAGAGGCCCTTCAGAAGTAAAGGGAATGTGGGGGGTGGTGCTTAAAAATGAAATTAAGAGGGTAAAGAAGGGCCATGAAATATCTTTGGCAGAAAGGATTCAGGAAAATCTCAAGGTTTTTATAATCAGAATCAGACCAAGAGGATTACCAGGGAAAGAGTGAGACGTGTTAGAGATCAAAGGGGCAACCTGTCTTTGGAGCTAATGGACATGCGTGAGGTCTTAAACAAGTATTTCTCATCAGTATTCACAAAGGAGAAAGACATTGCAGCTGGGAATTTCAGTTGGGATGGCTAAGCTCTACAAGGAGTCAAAATTAAAGGAAGGTATTAGATGTTTTAGCAACATAGAGATGCATAAATCCCCAGAGCCTGCTGGGATATATCGCAGGCAGCCATGGGAGGCAAGGAAGGAGATTGTTGGGGCTCTGGCATAAATATTTAATACTTCACTGACACGGGTGAAGTGCCAGATGACTGGAGGAGAGCGAATGTGGATTCTTTTATTCAAGAAGGTCAGCAAGCTTAGGCCAGATAATAACAGATCAGACATCAATGATGGGGTATTTACTGGAAAAAATTCTGAAGGACACTATTAATCAATGCTTGGAAAAACAGGGACTGATCAGGGGTAGCTAGCATAGATTTGTTGGAGAGACATCCCATCTGACTAATTTAATTGGGTTTTTTTAAAAGATAACTGAATATATTGATGAGGACAGTGCAATTGATGTGGTTTACCTGGACTTCAGTAAGGCCTTTGACAAGGTCCCACATGAAAGAATGTTTCAGGATTTAAGACCCCATGTGATCCAAGGCAAGATAGCAAATTAGATCCAAAATGCAATGAGTGATGGTGGAGGGTTTTGTAATTGGAAGCCTAAGAACAGCAATGTACCCCAGGGACTGGTCCTGGAAGCCTTCCTATTTATTATGTACATTGACAATTTGGATGTGAATGTAGAAAGTATAACTTATAGATTTGCAGATGACATAAAAATTGAGGTGTTGTTAATAGTGAGGAGTATCTTAGGCTGCAGGCTAATATTGATCAATTGGTAAAGTAAGCAGGGTATTAGCAGATGGAATTTAATCCTGATAAATGCAATGGGGTCTAATATGGGAAGGATGTATATGCTAAATTGTAGGTCCCTAGGGAGCACTGACGAACAACGAATACAGTGTATGAGTTCTCAGATCCCCAAAGATGTCAGCACAAGGACACATAGTAGTTAGCTATGGACCAACTGCAGGTAAATGGGATTAGTATAGTTCGGTATTTATCGGTCTGCATTGACAAAGTGGGCTGAAGACCCTCTTCCCATGCCATAAGACTCTATGACTCTAGATTTGAATGATCATTTAGAGGGGACCAGACAGAGGATGGAGGAGCTATGAAGGATCTCTGAGCCTCATAAAGAACATAGTGCTCATCCTTGCCAGTATCTCCAAAACTCCTTCCCAAAATCTCAGCCCACGATTCTAACTGGAAGCCAATAGATATCCATGGACAATCTGAAATTCTGCCTATGCTGGGCAGGAAAATAACACAATGAATGTTACCTACTGAAATCCAGTTCCAAGTTAAAATCCACTCCAAAATTTCTTTCAGCCTCAGCAATTTCATCATTCATATTTCATGCTAGAGGATATTAGATTTTAGTTTTGACAGTAAAATAACTTTATCGAAGAATGTGATCCCAGAAGACAAGTACAAATCCTAAAATCCAATATAGTACAAATGATTTGAACTCATTAGATCATAAAGCAACTACGTTGGTCAATATCTTTATTCGAACCTACTTTTCAATTTTAATTATTTGCAAAGTTATCTTCTTTTTAGGGTTGTGTCAGTTTTTCTGAACTTTCTGGTGTTGTCTGTGCTTTGGACACATGACCGGTTTATGTATTAAAAACAAAAACAAAGTTGCTGGAAAAGCTCAGCAGGCCTGACAGCATCTGTGGACAAGAAAACAGAGTTAACGTTTCGGGTCCGGTGACCCTTCCTCAGAAGTCACTTTCCCTCTGACATCGTGAAGGTGGCTCTCACAGGGATCAGGGCAGAGCTTCTCCTGGGTCTTCTTGGTTTGACACATAGTATTCTTTCATGAGTCTTCCTGTGAGTCTTCATTGAGTCTTCACCATGTCTGCAATGAAGGATGGCTTCCAGGTGTGTGTCCACTCTCCTATAATCTCCCTCGCACTAGACCCTCCAGAATGTTCTGTGGCTAAATGAAGAAAATCCTGCTGAGATCCTGACCATTTTCAATGACTAGATATTGGAGAAATGCAATGCACTTGCCTCACAAAAGGAAGCAATTGAGGTGTTCAATTCTGATAATGAGACCTGACAATATTATAAGAGTCCTAAACACACAGTTTTCACACGGGACAGTAGCTGGTTTAAAGTCAGAAATGGCTCTTCAGATAAATCGCAAATATTCTTGAACTTTTTTTTAAAAGTGCTGCAGGAAGTGTGCATCACTGGATAGGCCTGCGTTTATTGACCATCCCTTACTGTCCTTGAGGAGTTAATGGTGAACTGCATTCTTGATCCACTGCAGTCAATGTGGTGGAGGTACACTCACTGTGCTGTTGGGAGAGAGTTCCTGAGTTTTGACCCTCTGACAGTGACTGAACAGGTGTAATCATTTGCTGCCAGCATGATGTGCTTTGTGGTTTTCTGTATGTTAATCCATGTAGCACGTACCAAAAAGAGTTGTATTCAATTGAGCCAAGTATCAAGAAGTTTATTAACAACTATGTACAGAACATCTAAGACTTAAATATACAGAATGGGTTATGTGCTCACTTAGATTTCTATTCTATTATATTTTTGGCTGATGGGCTGACTAACTGACTATTTGCTTGTTAACAAGCAAACTGTTAAGTGAATGTACAGAGAATAAGATGGAAAAATCATACATGTGTGGTTGAGTGGTGAGATTGTAAGCTTGACGAACTGTGTAGATATGCCTTCCTTGCATGAGAGTTGCTGGCAAGGGATTGCCTTGAGGAGCTTATCATAGCTATTTGAAAATCTTGATGAGATTTGGAATTAGAGAATACACTGAGCTGTAATGGGAAGAAGGATGTGTTGCCACATTCCAAATGAACACCATCTATAAGTTTGCTGATGACACCTCCACAGTGGGATGGGTATCGAACAACAACAAGTTTAAATACAGAAGGAAGATAGAAATTTAGAAACATAGAAATATAAAATATAGGAGGAGGAAGCTATTCAACCCTTTGAGCCTGCTCTGCCATTCATCACGATCACGGCTGATTGTCCAACTCAATAGCTTAATCCTGCTTTCTCCCCAAAACCTTTGATCCCATTTGGCCCATGTGCTATACCTTGCTGCCTCTTCAATACCCTCAATGTTTTGGCATCAACTACTTCCTGTGGTAATGAATTCGAAATGCTCACCACTCTTTGGGTAAAGAATGTCTCCTCACCACTGTCCAAGATGGTCTACCCTGAATCCTCAGACTGTGAGCCCTGGCTTTAGACACACCCAACTTTGAAAATATCCTCCCTGAATCTGCCTTGCCTAGTCCTGTTAGAATTTTATAAGTCTCTATGAGGTCCCCACTCATTTGTCTGAATTCCAAAAAAAAAATCCCAACCTAGTCAATCTCTCCTCATGCGTCATACCCTCCAACCCCAGAATCAGCCTGGTAAACCTTTGCTGCACTCCCTTGACAGCAAGAGCATTTTTCCTCAGATTCCAAAACTGCGCACAATGTTCCAGGTGTAGTCTCACCAAGGTCCTGTACAACTGCAACAACACACCCCTGTTCCTGTACTGGAAACTCCCTGCAATTACAGCCAACATACCATGTGCCTTCTTTATCGCCTGCTGTACTTGCATGCTTACCTTCAGCGACTAGTGCACAAGGATGCCCAGGTCCCACTGCACACTGCCCTCTCCGAATTTACAGCCATTCAGGTAGTAATATGCCTTCTGGTTTTTGCTTCCATAATGAATAACCTCACATTTAACCAAATTATACTGCATCCACCATTGATTTGACCACTCACCCAACCTGTCAAGATCATGCTGAAGGATCTTTGCATCTTTATAGAGAACTTGGTGATGTGGTGCAATGAAAACAAAGTCTCTCTCCACATCGGAAAAACTAAAGAACTGATCATTGCCTTCATAAAGAAAGGAAAAGAGCATGCCCACATCTACATCAACGGAACTGAGGTTAAGAGGGTGGATTTCCTCGGAGTGATGATAACTGACAAACTGACCCGGACTGCCCACGTAGATGCAACAGTCAAGAAGGCACAACTGCATCTCTCCTTCCTCAGGCAGCTCAGGAAATTTGGCATGTCCATAAGGATCCTCACCAACTTCTACAGATGCACCATTGAAAGCAGACTGTCCAGGTGCATTATGGCCTGGTATGGTAACTGCTCTGCCCAGAACAATAAGAAACTACAGAAGGTGGTGCGCACAGCCCAGATCATCACAGAAGCCAATGTTCTATTCACAGACTCCATTTACATGGCTTGCTGACGTGGAAAGGCTGCCAACATCATCAAAGACTTATCACGCCTTTATAATGATCTCCTACAACCCCTTCTGTCAGGCAGAAAATACAGAAGCTTGAAAACATGCACAAGCAGGTTCAGGAACAGCTTCTTCCCAGCTGTTATCAGACTGATGAATGGACTTTCTAATCTCAAATAATGCTGATCTTACCAGTGTGATCTCACTCAGTGTACACGCTGTGCAATGTAACCTGTACCTCTGAATAAATCATTTTGATCTGTAAATCCCTACTTACTATGATCTGTCTGTACCGCTCATAAACAAAGCTTTCACTGTACTTTGTTATGTATGACAAGAAATCAATCAATCAAGAAGAAGAAAACTTATGGTGGCATTGGGTGACAATGATTTGTATATCAATATCAGTTTATGCCAAATATTCCTGACTTTAATGTTCACGTGGTTGTGAGGGTCTCTGTGTAGATTTAAACTAATTTTCACACCATCTGTTAACACTCATGGTCACAGATGAGGTCTGCACTAAGAGTCCATGGCAGCACCTGGAAGCAGAAGGAACACTGTATACAACAGCATTGGGTCATGCTGACACCTTTGGTCTCCTTATTTAATACCACTAACATGTGTCTCCCTCCGTGCATAAAGCTATAGCTATTGTTGAGTTGTCAAACTGTGACTGTGTTAAGAAGGTACAATATGGAGAAGGGGTCATTACTGTAGGCTGGCCCAGGAGGAGGCACTTTGTATGTCTCTGTGCTGTACATTGCATGGTTCTGTGACCAGTGCATAACCACACAATTATCCACATTAAACTGCATCTGCCATGCATCCATCCACTCACCTAGCCTGTCCAAGTCACCCTGTATTCTCATAACATCCTCCTCACATTTCACAACGTATCCATGGACAGACCCAAAAGAGCGACAGTGGCCCAATTCCTTAAGACCCACAAGACCAATGAGTACAAGACCACCTCCTGGTACCTGTTCATTTCCCCAACTACATTAACTCCACACTTTGGACTTGCAGAGAAGAAGGACTGACTGTGACCCATGGATTGCTTCGGCATGGACCTCCTGAACAATGAAACTCTAACTGGATGCCTGACCGTGGCTAATTCCTTTGACTGGCAAGGGAAGCTGCCATGGGTTGACTGTGCCAGGGCTTCCTGATGAATGCTGCTGCCAGGGGTTACATCTCTAAGCTTTGAGACTTGGCTTAGTTCTGGGGAAGATTTTTTCTTCGCAGATGCTGCTGGACCTACTGAGCTTTCCCAGAAACTTCTGTTTATGTTGTTGTTTGAGACATGGCTGCCTGCTTGTGGCACATGCTGTGTGCTTGTCATTGACTAAGCTGCTGGCTCAGGGAGCAAGTGTGAGGCTGATGTAGCATATTGCTGTTCTTCAATAAGTGTGTTTGTTAGACTGAGAACTTCATAGTAGTAAAGCAAGCTTCCTGTTTTTTGTTACAGTACTAATTGGCACAACAAGACAAGACAGAGGTGCAGCTAGACATTCAGTGAGCCAAGGCTAACAGAGCAAGCAAGAATTCCTTAGGTGCAACCTGGTCCAGGCTAAGGGCCAGTAGCTGATCCCTGTGCACAGTGACACACTGCAGATATTCACTGATAGCTGTCGATGTGCCCTACAATGGAAGTCTGTGCAGCAATTGCATAGAAAGTCCAGTATGGTTGTAATGGGTCAGCAGATCCCATATTCCCACGACTATGAGTGAGAGGAGAGTCTGCCTGGTGCCTGTGGGTCATGCCTGGTCAATGGTTTGGCCACAGGTGACATGGACGTAACACAGAGCAGACAGTGAGCTGAATCGGTCAGACATATGCTCAAGTTTTCTTGGTGAGTTTTCCCAATGTCTAGCTTGTCTGATGAGATGGTAAGCTGGGATGAAGATGATTGGGCCTAGAACACCAACCTGAGGAACTCCTGCAGAGATGTGCTGGGATTAAGATAATTGACCTCCAACAACCACAACCAGCTTCATACATGATTTCAGGAATGGAGAATTTACCCCTAATTTCATATTCGCTTCAGCTTTGCTTTATCTCCTTCACATCACATTTGATTAAATGGTGACTTGAAGAACACAGCACATTCATCTCACCTCTTCATCTCAACTCTTTTTTCCAAATTTTAATAAGGCTGCAATAAATTCTGGGACTAATCTGGTAGACTGTAAATTGAGCATCAGTGAACAGATTATTGCTGGGTAGGTGCTGCTCAATAGCGCTGTCGATGGCCCCTTTCATCAATTTACTGATGCTTTAGAGTAAATTGATGAGTAATAATTGGCTGGGTTGGATTTGTCTTGCTTTTTAGGTTAATTTTCCATATTGTTGGGTGAATGTCAGTGTTGAAACTGTGGAAATAGCTTGGCTAGGGGTGCAGCTAGTTTTGGAGGACTAATCTTCAGTACTTTTGACAAAATGTTGTCAGTGCCAAAGGCATTTGCAGTAACCAGAGCCTTCACTCATTTCTTTATGTTCACATGGAGTGAATTAAGTTGACTGAAGCCTGGCAACTCTGATGCTAGGGACTTTAGATTGGGGCCATCCACTTGGCACTTCTGGCTGAAGCCAGTTGCAAACAGTTCAGCCGTGTACTTTGCACTGCTGTGTTGGGCACTGCTCCAAGAATGCCCTCCTGTCTTTCCCTTAGATTATGTTTGATCCCCCACTCAACAGCAGGTGGAGTGAAGGAATAATGAGCCTTGAGATTGGAGACTATGGTTGAATACAATCCTGCTGATGTTGATGGTTCACAGCACCTCTTGGATATTCAGCTTGGAGCTGCTACACCTGTTCAAAATTGATCTCAATTTGCAGAGCAATAATGCCATATCATTCAATGGCGGATACCTTTAATGTAAAGACATTTCTCCCTCAGAAGGACAAACAGACAACAGGCAAACCTGCAATAAGTAGATTGGTGAGGATAAGGTTAATTAGGAAATTTTGTCTTGTGCTTTCTTCATCGCCTACCTTCGGTATATTTATTAGTATTCAGCCAGTTCAGTTAGCTGTGGCAGTACCGAGTATCATTGGTGACAGGCATTGAATTCCCTGGCCCAGGCTACTTTTTATACTGTTCTCAATCTCAGAGGTTCTTTCCAGCTGGATGAACACTGATTTCATTCAATGAAACTAAACTGGGAAGTGGAAACCAGCAGGATATTTCCTTGTCCATGTTTCATCTGTTACCATGAGACTTTATAGAATCTGAATCAAAGTTGAGGACACCCAGGGCAACATCCTCCTGACTATATACCAAAATGCCATCAGTCTGATCCTGCTGGCATGCTCTGCAATGGTGATCATGGTGTCTAGCACTTTAGCTGCAATGTATAGTTTGGTGAGTATGACTATGTCAAGTTATTGCTTGGCTAGGCTGTGGGGCTAGGGTGAGCATTCAGGCCTGATAGAGAAAGAAATAACCATTGTTTCCATGGATTCCTTAACTTCTTCCCAGAATCTCAATTGAACTTAGAAGCCAAAATGTAACCAAGACCTCTGAAACACATCTACCACCAGCCACTCTGCATGCTTGCTGCTGTGTGCAAGTAAGTGGATTCGAATATAGGCACAGGAGTAGGTCATTCAGCTCATCAACTCTGCTCTGCCAATACTTTTACCCACATTATCCCTTTAACCCTTTTATAAACAGAAATCCACCAACCTCCACTTTAAATACACTCAAAGTGAGCATCCACAGTCCTCTGCGGGTAGAGAATTCCAAAGATTCAACCTTCTGATCAGCAGCATCTAAAAGATGTCATGCAATTAAAATCACCATTGCTTACTACTGCCTCTGCTGGAAAGATGAACAATTCATCAGAGCATTCCTGCTGAAGTCCAGCTGCAAGTTAACATCCATTCATTGCTTCCTTTGAGACTCAACAATCTCATCCCTCACCTACCTTTTTTTATGTCATTCATGAAGTCATTGCATTTGAGCTGTCACAGAATAAACAATTTTATTGCAGAATATGATCTCAAAAGACAAATAAAAACCCTGAATCCAATACACAAAAATAATTTGAACTAATTTGATCATGAATCAGCTGTCTTAGTTGATGATTTTATTCAAGATCACTTTTCTTTTCTAAATATTTGCTAAATTGTCAGCTTTTGAGGCCTGTGTCAGCTTTGCTAATATTGTAGTTTGGCTTACATAATTTGAGGTACGTGAGACAGAGGGGAGGGATTTATCCAGCCTCCTTCCATTTGATCAGCTTGTTCCTGAGTCTTATCACGTTACTGGATTATAGCAGTGTGTCCTGTGCTTGAATAATATTAAACCCCATGCAGTCAACAAGGTTTACAGGGATTCTAGCCTTCCACATATTGAAACAATAAATATTTAACCTAGGTAATGATTATAGATTGTTAGTCCCTGACAAAATACACCAGGGTCTCCAAATAAAACAATGATTTATCAAACTCCTCGTTATTATTTTCCACCTTACAATCATCTGTTCACTATGTTAGGGGGATTTGTTTTTTTCCAGTTGGAAGGATAATGCTGATCTATCTATTCAATGGGAAACCTTAGAGTTAGAGCGTGTCCAGTTCTCTCCAATTTTTCACATATTTATTTAAGCTGTTTTGTTTAATAATAGCTTTCCTTTTGCAATCTATGTACATTCTAATTATCTGTATGTGTTAGACATATATGCATGCTGTACATATACATACAACATACAGAAGTTAATTTAATATTAAATTTAATATTACATTGGTAGTATGTCCCCAGTCCATTTATTGGCTTTCTCTTGGCTAAATGTCCTCCACTGCAAAACCCAGATTCTTTCTGGACTCTTTTTATTCATATTCGCTGTAAAATGCAACATTCATAATCAAGCCCAAATCTTTGACAAAGAGTGTCTTAAGCACTTATACACGTGGTGGGGAGAAAGCTTAAGAACTTGAAGGGGTAAGACCTCCCATATGACTCTTCTTCATAGTCTCTGTAACAATATCTGTCCCATTAGTGTCATTTGTAAATAGTTGCTATGGTGTAATAAATATTGTGCCCTTTCCCATCAGACCACCAAATGGTAATCCTCTACCACAATAGAAAAAGGAGGTCCTGTAAATCCCTGCCAGGATAAAGGGTCTTGTAGTTAGAGTCTCATTCTTGCTCCTATGCTCTAGTGAGACCCAGCGTAAGCTGAAAGAACAGCATCTCATTTTCGGCTTGTCAATCCTGTAGCCATCAGGACTCAGTATCGAGTTCGATAATGTTAGAACATGAAGAGCTTCTTCCATGTCCTTTACCCACCTCCACACCCCAGACCCTCCATGTCATGGGCTGCTTTAGCACAGCCAACCCATTTTCACCGACTTATGGTCACCATTATTAGATTTTCTTTCTCTCTGGTTCACCATTATCCACCACTTTATCTGCCTATCTGCTGTTCTCTCTCTCTGGACTCCACCTCCACCTATCATATACTTCTTCCACACCCTTCCCCCACCCCACAACTGCACTATCCACCACCTCTTCCTCGTTGCTATCAGTTCTAAAGGGAAGTCATTGGACTTGAAACATTAACTCTGCTTTCTCTCCACAGTTACTGCTAGGCCTTCTGAGCTTCTCCAGCAATCTTTGTTTTAATACAAAGCAGATCTTCCTTATTAGTGGAAAACTGTGTTAATATTCAACATTCAGCTTGCGAGCTTTGTTTTAGTTTTGATACCTAAATGTGAAATTAAATAATTCAGGTTCAATGGAATCCCAAGCAGACTAGAGCCTAGGGCCTGGGTTTGTTTTGGGGTCAGATGACTGTTTCCAATAGGAGACTGGTAGAAGTTACAATTTTCACATGAATGAGCCCTTTTTAGGCATTGAGGCTGGTTTCCCAATCGGCCAAAGGCAATGGGCAGGCTTTCAAACCTAAGATCTCAAACAGAAACTTTGCAGCTTCAAAGAAGTACTCGGCTACAATTCAAGGTAAGTCAATGGGTGTTGTTTATCTGGACTTCCAGAAGGCTTTTGCCAAAGTCTCATACTGGAGACTGTCAGCTAATGTGGAAGACAACAGAATTGAGGACAAACTACTGATGCAGATAGGAAGTTGGTTAACGAGCAGGAAACTGAGAGTTGGAATAATGTGTAAATACTCAAATTGACAGGACATGACACTGGTGTCCTGCAGGTGTCTGTGTAGAGGCTTCAATTATTCATAATAATCATTAATGAATGGATAATAGCATAAAAAGTCAAATATTCAAATTTGTAGATGTCACAAAATGGGCAGCATTGTAGACAGTGTGGCGACAGCATTAAATTACAACAGGATGTTGAAAAGATTTGGTGAATGGGCAAAGCTATGATAGATGGATTTTAATGTAACCAATTATAGAACATAGAACATAGAACAGTACAGCACAGAACAGGCCCTTCAGCCCACGATGTTGTGTCGACCATTGATCCTCATGTATGCACCCTCAAATTTCTGTGACCATATGCATGTCCAGCAGTCTCTTAAATGTCCCCAGTGACCTTGCGTCCGCAACTGCTGCTGGCAACGCATTCCATGCTCTCACAACTCTCTGTGTAAAGAACCCGCCTCTGACAACCCCTCTATACTTTCCTCCAACCAGCTTAAAACTATGACCCCTCGTGTTAGCCATTTCTGCCCTGGGAAATAGTCTCTGGCTATCAACTCTATCTATGCCTCTCATTATCTTGTATACCTCAATTAGATCCCCTCTCCTCCTCCTTTTCTCCAATGAAAAGAGTCCGAGCTCAGTCAACCTCTCTTCATAAGATAAGCCCTCCAGTCCAGGCAGCATCCTGGTAAACCTCCTCTGAACCCTCTCCAAAGCATCCACATCTTTCCTATAATAGGGCGATCAGAACTGGGCGCAGTATTCCAAGTGTAGTCTAACCAAAGTTTTATAGAGCTGCAACAAGGTCTCACGACTCTTAAACTAAATCCCCCTGCAAATGAAAGCCAAAACACCATATGCTTTCTTAACAACCCTGTCCACTTGGGTGGCCATTTTAAGGGATCTATGTATCTGCACACCAAGATCCCTCTGTTCATCCACACTGCCAAGAATCCTATCCTTAATCCTGTACTAAGCTTTCAAATTCGACCTTCCAAAATGCATCACCTCGCATTTATCCAGGTTGAACTCCATCTGCCACCTCTCAGCCCATCTCTGCATCCTGTCAATGTCCCGCTGCAGCCTACAATAGCCCTCTATACTGTCAACGACACCTCCAACCTTTGTGTCGTCTGCAAACTTGCTGACCCATCCTTCAGTCCCCTCATCCAAGTCATTAATAAAAATTACAAACAGTAGAGGCCCAAGGACAGAGCCCTGTGGAACACCACTCACCACTGACTTCCAGGCAGAATATTTTCCTTCTGCTACCACTCGCTGTCTTCTGTTGGCCAGCCAATTCTGCATCCAGACAGCTAAGTTCTCCTGTATCCCATTCCTCCTGACCATCTGAATGAGCCTACCATGGGGAACCTTATCAAATGCCTTGCTGAAGTCCATATACACCACATACACAGCTCGACCCTCATCAACTTTTCTAGTCACATCCTCAAAGCACTCGATAAGGTTTGTGAGGCATGACCTGCCCCTCACAAAGCCATGTTGACTGCATTTAATCAAGCCATGCTCTTCCAGATGGTCACAAATCCTATCCCTCAGAATCCTTTCTAACACCTTGCAGACGACAGACGTGAGACTTACTGGTCTGTAATTGCCGAGGATTTCCCTATTTCCTTTCTTGAAGAGAGGAATTACATTTTCCTCTCTCCAGTCCTCAGGTGCAACTCCAGTGGAGAGCGAGGATGCAAAGATCTTCGCAAGTGGCGAAGCAATTGCATTTCTCATTTCCCAAAGCAACCGAGGACAAATCTGGTCCGGGCCTGGCGACTTGTCAATCTTAATGTTTGACAAAATTTTCAGCACATCACCTTCCTCTATCTCTATCCATTCCAGCATGCATACCTGCTCTTCAAAGGTTTCATTCACTACAAAGTTTGTTTCTTTCATAAAGACAGAAGCAAAAAACTCATTTAGGGCCTTCCCTACCTCCTCAGACTCCACACACAAGTTCCCTATGCTATCCCTGATCGGTCCTACTCTTTCTTTGACCATTCTCTTATTCCTCACATAAGTGTAAAATGCCTTTGTGTTCTCCCTAATCCGTTCTGCTAAGCCTTTCTCATGCCCCCTCCTGGCTCTCCTTAGACCATTTTTGAGCTCCTTCCTCGCCTGCCTGTAATCCTCTAGAGCTGAGCTTGACCCTAGCTTCCTCCGCCTTATGTAATCTACCTTCTTCCTTTTGATGAGAAGCTCCACTGCTCTCATCATCCAAGGTTCCTTTATCTTACCCCTTCTTGCCTGTCTCAGAGGGACATATTTATTCATCACTCACAACAACTGTTCCTTAAGCAGTCTCCACATGTCTATAGGGCCTTTACCATGGAACAATTGCTCCCAGTCCATGCTTCCTAACTCATGTCTAATTGCATCATAGTTTCCTCTTCCCCAATTAAATATCCTCCCATTTTGCCTAATCCTCTCCTTCTCCATAGCTATGTAGAATGTGAGGCAGTTATGGTCACTATCACCAAAATGCTTTCCCACCACAAGATCTGATACCTGCCCCGGCTCGTTTCCGAGCGCCAAGTCTAGAATGGCCTCTCCCCTCGTTGGCCTGTCAACGTACTAAGTTAGGAAACCCTCCTGAACACACCTTGCAAAAACAGCTCCATTCAAATCTTCTGCTCGAAGGAGGTTCCAATCAATATTGGGAAAGTTAAAGTCACCCATTACAACAACCCTACTACGTCCACACTTTTCCAAAATCTGCCGACCTATGCTTTCTTCAATCTCCCTGCTGCTAGTGGGGGGCCTTTAGTAAACCCCTAACGAGGTGACTGCTCCCTTGCTGTTCCTAATTTCCACCCATACTGACTCAGTAGGCAGATCTTCCTCGACAAAGGAAGCTTCTGTAGCTGTGATACCCTCTCTGATTAGTAGTGCTACACCCCCTCCTCTTTTTCCCCCCTCCCTATTCTTTTTAAATGCTCTATCTTTTGGAAGGCAGAAAGTTTAATAGAGTGGATGCCCTATGAGATTTGGAGCTTCAGATGCATAGCTCTTTAAAGTGTTACAAACAGGCGTAGCAAATAGTTAAAAGGCTAGTGGAATGCTGGTCTTCATATCTAAAGGGCTGGAGTATAAGGATGCAACTGTTATGCTGCAATTGCACATAACTCTAGTTAGGGTCCACTTAGAGAACTGTGAACAGATCTGGGCACCACCTTAAGAAGGGTGTGGAGAGAACACAATACAGGTTTGTAAAGATGATATCTGTACTTCAGAGGTTAAGTTATGAGGAGATATTTAACAAATAGATCCTTTTTTCCCCTGGAATTTGAAAGGTAAAGGGGTGACCTAATCAAGGTTTTCAGGATATTAACAGGGAAGAACAAGATTGATAAAGATAAACTATTTCCACTGATTGAAGATTCTACAGCCAAGGGACATGACCTAAGAATTAGCAGCAGGCCATTCCAGAGAGATGTTAGGGAGCACTTCTACACACAAAGAGTGGTGGAGGTTTGGAACTCTCCTCTTCAGATGGCAGTCAAAGCCAGTTCAATTGCTAAATTTAAATCTGAGGTAAACAAATTCTCATTAAGCAAGTTTACCAAGGGATTTGGGCCCAAGGCAAGCAGATGGGGTTGAGTCACATATCAGCCATGGTCTTATTAAATGATGGAGCATGCTTGAGGAGCTGAATGGCCTACTTTTGTTCCTGTGTTGGGAATGGAAGTTCAGGTTACATGGGCATACTGACTCACTACACAGTATGAGCTGCTGCCAACAATGAAGGTTCCTTCACCATCCTCTTTGAACATAAGAAACTGTAAGACCTGCTTGGTCAAATATTGTAAGTTGCTCCACCTCATCAATCTCTTTGTGTGGGTAGTAATTCAGTTTCTTGCTTTTTTGAAGTAAATGTTCCCTTACTGCCTACAAAATAATACAAAAAAAAAATTTTTAAATTACTTTTCATAGCTGGACACTGACTGTGCCTGTAAAATTTCTTTTCTCCCATGGTGCTAGCACAAGATTTTACTGCCTGTTACTTGTCTGTTTGAGTATTTTTTCCTCAGGTTTGTCACTTGTGGCTTTCTGTCTATAGAACTGAACAAACTCTGCTGGTCTCTTGTGTCAGTGTTGATACTCTAAGGATTATTGATACTGCTTTCAAAATTTTGCTTCACTCATCATCTTTCTCCAGAGTGAGATCTTTTTTGGAATGTAATAAATCTGACAAAGACCCATCTAAAATTTCCAAAAATTTTCTGTTTGTTAGGAATTCTGATTGGAGTCACCATTGTCATATTCCTACACTAATCTGTAGAAGCCATTAACAAAATCATGGATGCTAATCTGTACCTCAGGAATTATCTTCTATGAGCAATTTAATTCTGTGTTCAATTTGGCCCACCCTTGAAATTACATCATTCTTGCAATGTTATTCCTGATGTCATGTCTTTCAAACTCCATTATGTATTTTGCTTGCTTAAAAAAATTTAATTTTGTACAAATAGTAGTTTCAAATGGAAGCCTCATCCAGTGAGGCCATATAGGTAGAACTCAGGAATAAGAAACATGAAATCACTACGATGGATAATACTACACGCCTCCCAGTAGCCAATGGGAGAAAGAGAATCACATATGTAAGCAGATCGTGGAATGATGTAAATACAACAGGGTTTTTATAGTGAGTGATGTTAACTTACTCAACATTCACTGAGATGTTGTACCAGAGGCTTGGATGGGGCATAGTTTATTAGGTGTATCCAGGAGGGTTTCTTGAGACAATATGTAGACAGTCCAACTGGAGAAAGGACCATATTAGACCTTACACCGAGGAATGAACATTGCCAGGTGATCAAAATTTCAGTGGGGGAGCATACTGGGAATAGTAGTCATAATTCCACAAGTTTTAATGTAGTTATTGATAAAGTTAAACCTGGTCCCCGGTTGAAAATGCTAAACTAAGGGAAGGCTAATAGCTGAAGAAATTAGATTGGGATTTGTTATTGGAGGGTAAGTACACGTTTGACATTTGGTAATCTTCTAAAGGAACTCTGGACCAACATGTTTCTGTGAGGATTAAAGAGAAAGATGGCAAGATTTGGGAATTCTGGATGACAAGAGATATTGAAAGTTTAGTCTGAAAGATAAAGGAAGAATTTATTAGGTTTGGAAATTGAAATCAGACAAGGCCCTTGAGGAATATAAAGGAAGCAGAAAAAATTCTAAACAAGTATTTAGGAGGACTAAAAAGGACCTTGAAATATTGCTAGCAAGTGAAATAAGGACACTCCCAAAGAGTTTGATACATATGTTAGAAGCAAGGAGATAGCTATGGAAAGAATGTGTCTATGCAACGGCAAAGGAAGGAATTTATGTATGAAACCAGAGGAAATGGGGAGGCCATGAATGATAGTAAGATTAAGGAGGGGTATTTTGATCTTCTAGATGATATTAAGAAGGTATTGGGTGCCTTAAAAAACATTGAGGTTGATAAGTTCCCAGAGCCTGATGGGATCTACCGCAGGATACTGAAAGAGACAAATTGCTGAGGCCTAGACAAAAGCTTCTTTAGCCTCAGGCGAAATCCCAGAAGACTGAAGAATTGCCAATATTGTTTCTTTGATTAAGAAAGGCAGCAATGATAATCCAGGCAATTATAGGCCAGTGAGCCTTCCATTGGTGGTATATAAATTATTAGAGAAGGTTCTAGACAAACAATTCACTCACATTTGAAAATGAATGGACATATTACTAATAATTAGTTTGGCTCTGTGCAGGGAGGTCTTGTCTCACAATTTTGATTGAGTTTTTTGAGGGAGTGATGAAGATGATTAATGATAATAGAGTAATGGATGTTATCTGCATGAACTTTGCTAAAGCATTTGATGAAGTCCCTCATGGTAGTCTGATCCAGAAGATTGATTCGTATGGGATCCATGGTGAGTTGGTGAATTGGATAGAAAATTGGCTTGATCATAGAAGACATAGGGTGGTTGTCGTGGGGTATTTTTCTGACTGGAGCTCTATGACTGGCGGTGTTGAGACCTCTGTGGTTTGTAATATATATAAATGATTTGTATGAAACTGTAGATGGTCTGATTAATAAGTTTGCAGTTGACATGAAAATTGGTGGAGTTGTAGGTAGTGAGGAAAGATGTCAGAGGATGCAGCAGGATGTAGATCAGTTGCAAAGTAGGGTAAGAAATGGCAGATGGAGTTTAATCTGGATATGTTTGAGGTGATGCATTGTGGGAGGCCAAATGCAAGAGGAGTCATACACAATAAATGTCAGGAACTTTGGAAGAATGGATAAACAGAGGGGTCTTATGGTGCAAGGTCACAGCTCCCTGATAGTGATAAGAAATAGCATGCTTGCTACACAGGTTGGGCATTGAGTATAAAAATTGGCAAGTCATGCTGCAGCTGTATAAGACTTTAGTTAGACCACATTTCAACTATTGTGTGCATTTCTGATTGCCACACTTTAGGAAGGATGTGGATGCTTTGGGGAGAGTGCAGGAGAGGTTTACCAGGATGTTGCCTGGATTGGAGTATATTAGCTATAAGGAGACGTTGGACAAACCTGGATTGTTTTTAACAGTGTGTCACAGCCTGAGGGGTGACATGATAGAAGTGTATACAATGATGAGAGGCATGGATAGGATGGATAGTTGAAGTCTTCTTTTCAGAGTGGAAATGTCAAATATTAGGGGTAATAAGTGAGAGAGGATAAATTTAAAAGAGACGTGTGAGGAAAGTGCTTTTACACAGGGTGGTAGGTGTCTGGAACTTGCTGCCCAGGGATGTGTTACAATCAGATACAATAGCAATGTTTAACAAGCATTTAGACAAGAGACATGAATAGTAAGACAATAGAAAGATATGGACCATTTGCAAGTAAATGGGGTTAGCTTAGAATAGCATCGTGGTTGGTACAGACACAGTGGGCTGAAAAGCCTGTTACTGTTCTATGTTCAATGTTGCACTTTACAGATGTATCCCTACAGTTTGTAGCTAACATCGCAGATTCCCTTTATGAAAGAAATGAGAGATTTTCTATTTGTTCTGCAGCCTCACGATAAATCCAGCCATTTGCAGCTTTAATGAACAAATCTCATTTTAAAGTTACAGTTTCACTGAATAATTCAAACTCCTTACAGTTTACATAAATAAAATCAATTTATTATGGCTTTTGTGGAAGATACCCTTCCAAATATTCTCTCTAACTCTGTAATATAACTGCAACTTCTCAGCAATAGCCCAGAAGCAGTTATGAATTAGGAAATGGAAATGAGAAAATTTGCAAACACAAGGAAGTGGTACTGAGTAAATTTTTGGAGCTGTAGACTATCAAGTGCCTGGGCCCTAATGGATTCCATTCTGACGTTATGATCTCAAATGATGTTAACACTTTACAAGTCAGATGCTAGAATGAAATTTGACCTGATTGATCATATTTCACTTTTTCTTCATTAATGTTGCTGTCTTTCACTGAAACGTAAGTACAAATGCCGCATATTTGATTTTAACTATTAATAATTCTTCCTTGATGCTGACTGTGCTTTCTGAAAGTCAATTTAAAGCTGAGTCTGAAGATCTCATTGCATTTCTCACTACGTGTTGCAAGAGCAATCGAATCAAATCTGCATCATTGACAAAATAAACTATGAGATATAGGAGCAGAATTAGGCTATTGGGCCCAACAAGACTCCTGCACCATTCAATTATAGATAATATGTTAGCGAGTTTTGAGAAGATTTGTAGCTCAGGTTGAGGTTCTGGATGTGAGTTTGCTCGCTGAGCTGGAAGGTTAGTTTTCAGACGTTTCGTCACCATTCTAGGTAACATCATCAGTGAGCCTGCGACGAAGCGCTGGTGTTATGTCCCGCTTTCTATTTATCTAGTTAGGTTTCCTTGGGTTGGTGATGTCATTTCCTGCATTGATGTCATTTGCTGTTCTTTTTCTCAGGGGATGGTAGATTGGCTCCAAATCAATGTGTTTGGTGATGGAGTTCCGGTTGGAATGCCATGCTTCTAGGAATTCTCATGCGTGTCTCTGTTTGACTTGTCCTAGGATGGATGTGTTGTCCCAATCAAAGTGGTGTCCTTCCTCATCTGTGAGTAAGGATACTAGTGATAGTGGGTCATATCATTTTGTGGCTAGTTGATGTTCATGTATCCTGGTGGCTAGCTTCCTGCCTGTTTGTCCAATGTAGTGTTTGTCACAGTTCTTGCAAGGTATTTTGTAGATGACGTTCGTTTTGCTTGTTGTCTGTATAGGGTCTTTTAAGTTCATTAGCTGCTGTTTTAGTGTGTTGGTGGGTTTGTGGGCTACCCTGATGCCAAGAGGTCCGAGTAGTCTGGCAGTCATTTCGGAAATGTCTTTGATGTAGGGGAGAGTGGTTATGGTTTCTGAGCCCGTTTTGTCTGTTTGTTTGGGTTTGTTGCTGAGAAATCGGCGGACTGTGTTCATTGGGTACCCGTTCTTTTTGAATACACTGTATAGGTGATTTTCTTCTGCTCTTTGTAGTTCCTCTGTGCTGCAGTGTGTGGTGGCTCGTTGGAATAATGTTCTAATGCAGCTTCGTTTGTGGGTGTTGGGATGGTTGCTCGTGTAGTTCAGTATTTGGTCCGTATGTGTTGTTTTCCTGTAGACGCTGGTTTGAAGTTCCCCATTGGCTGTTCGCTCTACTGTGACATCTAGGAATGGCAGTTTGTAGTTGTTTTCCTCCTCTTTTGTGAATGTTATGCCAGTAAAGGGTATTATTGATGGTCTTGAAGGTTTCCTCTAATTTGTTTTGTTTAGTGATGACAAAGGTGTCGTCCACATAGCGGACCCAAAGTTTGGGTTGGATGATTGGCAGAGCTGTTTGTTCGAGTCTCTGCATTACTGCCTCTGCTAAGAACCCTGATATCGGAGATCCCATGGGTGTACCGTTGGTTTGTCTGTAAGTTTTGTTATTGAAAGTGAAGTGGGTGGTGAGGCATAGCTCCACTAGCTTGATGATGTTGTCCTTGCTGATGAGGTTGGTGGTATCTGGTGTATGTGTCTTCGGTTCTTCTAATAGTGTAGTCAGTGTTTCTTTGGCCAGGTTGATGTTGATGGATGTGAACAGGGCTGTTACGTCAAAGGAGACCATTACTTCATCCTCTTCTATCTTACTCAAAAAACCTCAAAAATCTAGAGAATTAAACAAGAGAGACTTCCAAAAAATGAAACCAGATGGATCCAACACACCACGCTTCTACAGACTGGGGAGATAATGGGTGATGAGACCAGGGGTAGCAGGCACCTTATTATTTTCACAATGTGTGAAAAACAAGGTGTTTGACTAAAACAAGCCATTTTGGGATTTGAGTGATGTACTATCTACGTGAATTACAACGTATGAATATCTAATGAATTCTTAAACAAAAGCAGAAATTGCTGAAGAAGCTCAGAGGTCTGGCAGCATCTGAGGAGACGGAATAAAGTTAATGTTTCGGGTACAGTTCTGAGGATGGGTCACTGGACCTGAAACATAAACTCCGATTTTCCTCTGACAGATGCTGCCAGACTACTGAGTTTCTCCAGCAATTGTTGGTTTTGTTTCTGACTTCCAGCATCCGCAGTTCATTTGGGTTTTTGGTGTGGTGAATTCTTGTTGAAGCAGAGTGCTAATCTTTTCTGGGAAGGACATCCTGAACATTGACTCAATAAATGTTTGTTGACCTGTACCTTAAGGCTGCTGAGATTATTTCATAAAATAATCTATCATAACATGCTGAATCTCTATTCATTTGCAAATGGTTAACAATAATAAAAGCAATAGTTTAGCAATCAGATGATTCAGAAATAACAATAACATCATCACAAGGGAGATGTTTGAGATTGTGACTGTTTTCCTTTCAAATGACAACACAGTTGAGAACATTTGGTCATTCATTTTTAGAACGATAAATAAAGTCTTAAGTTCCTCTGTAATACTCTTGACAGATATTTTCAGGCATAATTCAAATTGAGGCATATTAAAAATGGAACATTTTGAGTATAACTTTTTGCAAGAAATTTAAAATGAGACTAGCATTTCAGCAAATAGCTGGAATGGAGAGAGAGACTTGCTTAAGAAAAGGGAGCAAGCTGCTAATGGTCTATCTCTGCCACATAATAAATGAAAGCTGAAGAACACCATGAAGATTTATTGCTGGTAAGGACCATCTCTGTTAGATGTGAGATCAGGGCCAGGAAGTAAATAGTCTTTTGGATTGTATTCCCATTGCTATGCTCTATTTCCCATGCTCAGCTCACTTGAACGTTGAAGACAAATATCAGGCATGAGTCATGCTTCCTACACAGAGACTGGGAATTTGTCTGCGATGACAGGTCATAAAGCCTCACAGGGTTTCCTTAAGCAATCTGTCATTTAATTTGCTGTTAGATTTTCTGAAATTACATGAAAATGCCAGTGATATTTTGTGGTTGTAGCAGGAGAGAGGCATTTTCCTTCATTTTTACAGTTACTGCTGAAGGGTGGGATATGGGATTTAGTGCATCATTGATTAATGCAATATGATCAACATTGATAAGAGAATGGGAATAGCCCTGGACTTTAAATGGAGCTGTCTACCTTTTATTCTTTCAAGGGACATTGGCTTCACTGATAAAGCCATTGTTTTTTGCCTGTCCCTAATTGCCCTTAAGAAGTAAGTGATGATTTGCCTTTTTGAAACATAGCAATCCATCTGGTGGATGTTCACAAACAGTCCTGTCAGGAAGGAAGGTTGAGGAGTCATTGATAATGAGGGAATATTGATAAAGTGAGGATGTTATGTAGCTTTGAGAGGAACTTGGTGGTATTCTCATGCATCTACTGTCTTTGTGCTTCACAGCAGGAAACTTTGTTCAGAAGGTGCTGACGGAGAAAGCTTAATAAATTGTGATGGTGCATTTTGCATTTGGGCACACAGCTGCTACTGTACATTGATGGTAGAGAGGGGAAACATATCAGGTGGTGGATATGTTGACAAAAGAATTATTTATTTATTTAAGTGTGGGTTTTCCCTCCTCATTATTTATCTACCGTCATAGCTTATAAGCTAATTACCCAATTCTTTTTCAGCCAACTTCATTCCTTTAATTGTTTTTATTTAAAAGACCCCAGTTACATTACATTGAAATTTAATATTAATTTCTATAATATTATGCCAACTCTCTGTAATTCAGAATAAACATGCACAATATCAGATCTAAAGTTCAGTTCAGAAATAGCAGGAACTGCAGATGCTGGAGAATCTAAGATAACAAGGTGTACAGCTGGATGAGCACTGCAGGCCAAGCAGCATCAGAGGAGCCGGAAAGCTGATGTTTTGGGTTCTGAAGAAGGGTCTAGGCCTGAAACGTCAGCTTTCCTGCTCCTCTGATGCTGCTTGGCCGGCTGTGTTCATCCAGCTGTACACCTTGTTATCTGTATTAAAGTTTAGTTCTGTGATATATATTCTTCCGGACAGTAGTTGTCAAATGTTTCTGATGAACTTGCTGTCCCAACTGCTTTCGTCAATTTTGCAAATATGAGGATTATGTATTATTCTTGGCACATTCTCTTACATTTTCCTGTTATGCTGAGGGTCGTATAAAAGATTCTTACCTGGCCCCTGGACAATAAGTGATACAGAATAAATGCTTGCCTCACCAGCAATGTCCATATCCCATGAATCAGTAAAAGAAATCTCCGTCATGTCTTTTCTGCTCAAACAAGTCCTGTTACTCACCCAAAATGAATCTACATGTTGTTTTTCTGCACTAACATATTTTCTCTTCACTGCCCATACCTCATTTCTTAAGATGAGGGTTCCTCTACTTTTGGCTATCTTTTCTGAACGTCAGTTAATGTATTGTGAAATATTTAAATCCAGCTTTGACTGCTCTGCCATAGTGAAGTAATGCCTGCTAGATGAAACACATTTATCTCTCCTTATGTGATTGATTCAGTTACCTTGTGACAAAATCTTTTTCACACATAAATTTTAACTCTTTATTATTTTGCCTGATTCCTTTGTCATGAACGTTCTATTTCTGGCATGGAACACACTGATCCTTCTGATGTTGATCACATTCTGCTCCACAGCCTTGATTTTCTCTTCAGACTTATAAAGGCATCCTTGCCCAAACCATCCATCACATCAAACTGTTCAAAGCCTTGTACACCATCTTAGTTATTTAATACGGCAGGGCAGTGGTTCTCAAGCAGTTTAAGTATCCCACCATAACTGCTCACTATTAATGCTAGTGCTCCATGAATTTATACCCAGCCAACCCACACTGTACTCTCATGCAGGAATTCATTAATCTCTTTGGCCCGTGCCAATGTCCACATGGTTCAGATAGTTACCAGCAATTAATATCTCTGCTTTTGATCAGTGCCTTTGCTCTTCAATTTTTTTCTGCAGGACATCATTCCTAGTTCTACCAGCATTGTTGGTTCCTTTGAATGCTACAACAATTGGATCTTGCCCCCCACTCAACCTATTACTATTTCAACTATGAGATGATGCCTTTAATCCTGTAACCCTGGCAGTGGACATAAACACAGTCTTCAGGAGTCAGTTCCAACTGCATACTGTATTGAGCCCCTGAGTATAATACCATCATCACTGATTCCAAATACGTTCACCAAGATGTTGCCTGGGAAGAAGCATTTCAGTTATGGAGACAGGCTGGATAAGCTCGAGTTGTTTTCTTTGAAGCAGAGAAAATTGAGGGCTGACCTGAAGAACTGTATAAGATTATGAGGGGCATGGGCAGGATGAATAGAAAGCAGTTGTTTCCCTTTGTTCAAGGGTCAATAAACAAGGATGCATAATCAATCAATGACCTTTATCAGAAGCTTTTATACCTTCATCAGATGAAACATATTGGATTGATCCCAAGGTTTCAAAGTTTTCAGAAAAGATTAACTAGAACCGTATCATGAATGAATGTGTATCAGAGATAAAAAGTGTGGAGCTGGATGAACACAGCAGGCAAGAAGCATCTTAGGAGCATGAAAACTAATGTTTCGGGCCTAGACCCTTCATCAGAAAAGGGGGACGGGGAGAGGGTTCTGAAATAAAAAGGGAGAGAGGGGGAGGCGGATCGAAGATGAATAAAAGAGAAGATAGGTGGAGAGGAGAGTATAGATGGGGAGGTAGGGAGGGGATAGGTCTGTCCGGGGAGGACAGACAGGTCAAGGGATGAGGCTAGCAGGAAGGAAATGGAGGTGCGGCTTGTGGTGGGAGGAGGGGATAGGTGAGAGGAAGAACAAGTTAGGGAAACGGGGACAAGCTGAGCTGGTTTTGGGATGCAGTGGGGGGATGGGGAGATTTTGAAGCTTGTGAAGTCCACATTGATACCATTGGGCTGCAGGGTTCCCAAGCTGAATATGAGTTGCTGTTCCTGCAACCTTCGGGTGGCATCATTGTGGCACTGCAGGAGGCCCAGGATGGTCATGTTGTCTAAGGAATGGGAAAGAGAGTTCAAATGGTTTGCAACTGGGAGGTGCAGTTGTTTAGTGCGAACTAAGCGTAGTGTTCTGCAAAGCGGTCCTCAAGCCTCCGCTTGGTTTCCCCAATGTGGACGAGGCCACTCCGGGAACAGCGGATGCAGTATACCACATTGGCAGATGTGCAGGTGAACATCTGCTTAATATGGAAAGTCTTTTTTGGGCCCTGGGATGGGGGTGAGGGAGGAGGTGTGGGGGCATGTGTAGCACTTCCTGCGGTTGCAGGGGAAGATGCCGGGAGTGGTGGGGTTGGAGGGGAGTGTGGAGCGGACAAGGGAGTCACGGAGAGAGTGGTCTCTCAGGAAAGCAGACAAGGGTGGGGATGGCAAAATGTCTTTGGTGGTGGGGTCGGATTGTAGATGGCGGAAGTGTCGGTGGTACGAGGTTGGTGGGGTGGTACGTGAGGACGAGGGGGATTCTCTTAGGGCGGTTATTGCAGGGACGGGGTGTGAGGGATGAGATACGGGAAATGCAGGAGACACGGTCAAAGGCATTCTTGATCACTGCGGGGGTGACGTTGCGGTCCTTGAAAAACAAGGACGTCTGAGATGTACAGGAGTGAAATGTCTCATCCTGGGAGCAGATGTGGCGGAGGCGAAGGAACTGGGAATAGGGGATGGCATTTTTGCAGGAAGGTGTTCTTCCTTTCACGTATTCCCTCCTCCCACCTCTAGCCGCACCTCCATTTCCTTCCCACTAAACTCATCCCGTCCCTTGATCTCCCGGGACTGACCTATCCCCTCCCTACCTCCACACCTACACTCACCTCTACTGGCTCCATCCCTGCCTCTTTAACTTGTCTGTCTCCTCTCCACCTATCTTCTCCTCTATCTATCTTCGTTCCGCCTCCCCCTCTCTCCCTGTTTATTCCAGAACCCCCTCCACCTCCCCCTTTTCTGATGAAGGGTCTAGGCCCGAAACGTCAGCTTTTGTGCTCCTGAGATGCTGTTTGGCCTGGTGTGTTCATCCAGCTCCACACTTCATTATCATGAATGAATGTCTTCAGTTATATGGTAAGATTAGAGTAACAGACGCAGTTTTGCTTAGAGTAGAGGAAGTTAAAAGGGAATTTGAGAGAGCTGTTGAAAACCATATGTGGCATATAAACCTAAGATCACCATAGTCCCACTTTCTTGTTAGAGAGAGATAGATGGTGGTGGTTTGACCTGGGTATCACCCACACTACAGGCAAGAGAAGACTTTGAAAAGTAAGGATCCTCATGGGAAGGTTAGCTGGCATAGGAAATGAACCCACACTGTGGCAATCACACTGCATCACAAAACAGCAGTCTAACCAACTGAACTAACCAACATCCCTGTGACAATAATAAGAATAAATTAAACAAAAACTTTCTTCTGTTTGAAATATCAGTGATCAAAGAACACAAATTTAAGATGATTGATGAAGGAACTCGAAATGACGGAAAGGAATAAAGAAACACAGATGTAGGGAGTTGATATAATCAGAAAGCATTTTGTCTAAATAGGTGGTGGCAGCAAAATCAATAGAAGCTTTCAGAAGGATATTAGATAAAGCACCTGAAAGTGAACAATAGCTTTGCAAGCCTACTGCTAAAGAGCAAGTGGCCAAGGATAATTGGAAAGCTATTGCTAAGCGACAGAACAGGCATGATGTGTCAAATGACTATGCCATAATGTTCCAGTAAATGGACTCTCTTCCTAGGACTCTTACATTATTGAATTTAGCTGGAGTATGGGCAATGCAAGAAGCAAGGAGCCTGCTGTCTCTTTAAGCTTCTTCAGGGAGCTGTGACAGAAAAGAATAAAGCACGAAGAAGGCAGCAGCTTTGCAGTTCACATTAACTGTATATCTCACGCTATATATCATCCAAAAGTTTAGCAATACCAGACAGAATGTAATACATAGAATTTTACAGCAGGTTACTCAAAAAATTGTCAATGCAGTGAGGTACTTTTATATTTCAAATGGGCTTCTACTTTGTCCAACTATCATTATTTTAAAATAAGAACAGCAATTGCCTCTGCCTTCTCAAAAAGAATGTCCTTAGTTCATCCACAGAATCAAGCAGTCATTGAATGGTTACCACACAGAGTTAGAGAGCACTTGCCCATCATATCTGTTCCAGCTTTCTGGCCCTACTTCTTTGCTCTTTTCCTCAAAGTTCCTTCTCCTTTCAGGTGTTTATCCAATTCCTTTTTGAGTGGGAAACACAGAACGTTAGAAATTCTCATCAGGCCAGGCAGCGTTCATGGAAAGAAATGGAGTTACTACTTCAGCCTAACGACCTTGCACCAGTTTGATTACATATGCTTCCAACACTTTTCATGCAGTGCATTTAAGATACTAATCACTTGCTGAATAATAAAAAAAAAGTTTTCCTTGTTCGTTGTTAATTCTTTTATTAATCATTTTAAGGCTATGTTCTCTCACTCTGTCTAAGCACCCAGTGACCTCTATGTCCTTGGTTGCTATGATCTGCCTGTACTGGGTGCAAAACAAAGATTTTCACTGTACTTAGGTACATGTAACTACAACAAATCAAAACAAATCTAGTTCTTAGATAACACGGTGTAGAGCTGGATGAACACAGCAGGTCAAGCAACATTAGAGGAGCAGGAAAGCTGATGCTTCGGATCTCGACAGTCTCATTCAATCTACTCTGTATGAACCCTTCATAGCTTTGACCTGTTCTATCAAATCTCTGAACATTCATGATATAGACCAACCCTAGCTTTTCCAACCTATCCATGTGACTGAAGTTCCTTATCCCTGGAACCATTCTCATGAATCTTCGCTGTTCCCTCTTTTGAAGCTTTAATGCCCTTCCTAAAGTGTTGTGCCCAGAATTTGCCAGTAAATAAGGGTTAAAATTATAACTTCCTTATTTTATTATTCTCTAATTCTATTTGAACCTTGCTGACAGGCATATTAGTGTCCCTTTATCAAATGTCTTTAGAAGCCCAAGTACAGCCTATTAACTGCATTACTCAATCAATGCTCCCTTTGCCCCTTCATAGAAAGTCAGTTCAGTTTATTGAACAAGATTTGCCTTCAACAAATCTCTGCTGTCTTACCTAATCAACCTGTAATTGTCAAAGTGAATGTGCATTTTGTCACAGCTTATCATCTCTAAAAACTAAATGCCATCAAAGTTAAACTGACCTGTAATTGCTAAATTTACATTTAAAGCCATTTTTAAAAAACAACAGTATAACATTTGTAAATTTCTAGAGCATTGGAACCAAGCCCCTCTCTAAGGAATAATGTAAAGGCATGATCGGTACCTTCACAATTTCCACCCTAATTTCCCTCATCAAACTTGGATGCAACCTATCCATTCCTGGTCACTTAGCAGCCGCAAATAAAGCCAGCCTTTCTATTTTCTCTTTGTCAGTTTTTAGCCCATCCTGTATCTCAACTACTTCACCTTTTACTATGACATTGCCAGCATCTTCTTTCTAGGTATATACAGGTGTGAAAAATTCATTTAGTGCACCAGCCATGCTCTTGAGTTTCATGCATAGTTCCTTTTCTCAATCCCTAATCATCTCCATCCAACTTTTATTATATTTTCCATAAATGTACTGCAGAAAATCTTCCTCTGCCCTAACCTTTACAGTACTGTTATCCCACTTTATGTTCAGATAACTTAAATTCCATTTTATGACAAGTCTACAGTTTTTGTAATTTCTTTATCTCTATTTGAAAATTGAGAAGTATCAATTTACTCAATTGATCAGACTGCATTTGGAATATTGCGAGCAGTTTTAAGAACATAGAACATAGAACAGTACAGCACAGTACAGGCCATTCGGCCCATGATGTTGTGCCGACCTATTATCCTACTCTAAGATCAAACTACCCTGCATACTTTACATTTTATTATCATCCATGTGCCTATCCGAGAGTGGCTTGAATGTCCCTAATGTATCTGACTCCACTACCACCGCTGGCAAAGCATTCCACGCACCTACCACTCTGTGTGAAGAACCTACCTCTGACATCTCCCCTATACCTTCCTCCAATCACCTTAAAATTATGCCCCTAGTAATAGTACTTTCCGCCCTGGGAAAAAGTCTCTGATCGTCCACTCTATCTGTGCCTCTCATCATCTTGTACACCTCTATCAAGTCACCTCTCATTGGTGTTTGCTCCAATAAGAACAGCCCTAGCTCCCTCAACCTTTCTTCATTAGACCTGCCCTCCAGTCCAGGCAGCATCCTGGTAAATCTCTGTACCATCTCTATAGCTTCCACATCCTTCCTATACTGAGGCCACCAGAACTGAACACAATATTTCAAGTGTAGTCTAACCAAGGTTTTATAGAGCCTCAGCATAATCTTGCAGCTTTTAAATTCAATTCCCCTGCCAATGAAAGCCAACACACCATACGCCTTCTTAACAACCCTATCAACTTGGGTGGCAACTTTGAGGGATCTATGGACATGGACCCCAAGATTCCTCTGTTCCTCCACACTGCCAAGAATCCTTCCATTAACCCTTTATTCTGCATTCAAATTCAACCTTCCAAAATGAATCACTTCACACTTTTCTGGGTTGAATTCTGTCTGCCACTTCTTTGCCCAGCTCTGCATCCTGTCAATGTCCCGTTGAAACCTACAACAGCCCTCCACGCTGTCCACAACACCTCCAACCTTCATGTCATCAGCAAACTTATTAACCCACTATTCCACTCCCTCATCCAAGATATTTATAAAGACCACAAAGAGCAGAGATCCCAGAACAGATCCCTGTGGAACACCACTGGTCACTAACTCCAGGCTGAATACTTTCCTTCTACAACCAACCTCTGTCTTCTATTGAACGGCCAAATGTGTATCTAGACAGCCAAATTTCCCTGAATCCCATGCCTCCTTACTTCCTGAATGAGCCTACAAATGCTTCGCTAAAATCCATATACACCAAATCCACTGCTCTACCTTCATCAGTGTGTTTTGTCACATCCTCAAAGAATTCAGTAAAGCTCGTAAGGCAATCATCAGAGGAGCAGGAAAGCTTACGTTTCGGTTCTCATGACCTGCCCCTCACAAAGCCATGCTGACTATTTCTAATCAAACTATGTTTTTCCAAATAATCTAGCACATCCTCCTTCCTAACATGTTCCAAACAACCTGTTCAAGCATATCAGCCGGTTTCATGTTGTCCTCACAAACTACAAGGTCCTTCTCACTGATGAATACTAAAGCAAAGTATTCATTAAGGGCTACCCCTACCTTCTCCAACTCCAGGCACAAGTTCCCTCCACTCTCCCTGATTGGCCCTACCCTCACTCTGGCCATCCTCTTGTTCCTCACATAAATATAGAATGCCTTGGGGTTTTCCTTAATTCTACCCACCATTCTTCAGTTCCTTCCTGGCTGCCTCGTAGGCCTCTAGAGCCCTGCCTGATACTTGCTTCCTTAACCTTAAGTAAGCTTCCTTCTTCCTCTTGACTAGATGTTCCATATGCCTTGTGATCCAAGGTTCCTTCACCTTACCATCACTTCCTTGCCTCAGTAGGACAAACTTATCCAGAACTTATAACAAGTGCTTCCGAAACAACCTCCACATTTCAGTTGGGCATTTCCCTGAGAATATCTGTTCCCAATCTATGCTCCACACTTCTTGCCTAATAGCATTATAATTCCCCTTCCCCCAATTAAATACTTTCCCATACTGTCTGTTCCTATCCCCCTCCATGACTATAGTAAAGATCAGGGCATTGTGATCACTATCACCAACATGCTGTCCTTACCAAGAGATCTGACACCCCGCCTGGTTCATTGCCAAGCACCAAATCCAATATGGCCTCCCCTCTAGTCCACTTATCGACATATTGAGTCAGAAATCCTTCCTGACAAAATCTGCTCCGTCCAAACTATTTGCACTTTGGAGATTCCGGTCGATATTCGGGAAGTTGAAGTCACCCATGACAACAACTCTAATACTTCTGCATTTTTCCACAATCTGTTTCCCAATCTGACCCTCATTGTCTCTGTTGCTGTTGGCGGGGGGGGGGGGGGGGGGGGGGGCAGGGTTCTATAGAAAAGTCCCAATAAAGTGACTGCTCCTTTCCTGTTTCAGACTTGCACCCATACTAACTCAGTAGACAAACCATCCTCGACAATCTCCCTTTCTGCAGCTGTGATACCATCTCTGATTAGCAATGCCACGCCCCCCACCTCTTTTACCTCCCTCCCTATTTCTTTTGAAACATCTAAAGCCCAGAATATTCAACAACCACTCCTGCCCCTGTGTTACCCAGGTCTCCGTAATGGTAACAACATCATAGTTCCAACTACTGATCCATGCTCTAAGTTCATCATCCTTATTCCCAACATTTATTGCATTAAAATAGATACCCCTCAGTCCGTTGCACTCACTGCAACTTTGCCCTATCAACTGTCTTTGGGCCTTGTATTTAAGGAAGGATATGCTTATATCAGAGGGTGTTCAGATGAGACTTACAAGAATGATCCCAGGGATAAAGGGTAAGTCATAGAAGGAGCAGTTGAGTTCTCTGAGTTTGTACTTGATGGAGTTTAGCAGGATGAGGGTGATCATATTGAAAATTACAGAATACTGCGAGGTCTAGATAGAATTGATGTGGAGGAGATGTTTCCATTAGAAGGAGAGACTAAGGCTTGAGGGCAGAGACTGAAGGAGAAGTAAGGACCCTTTAAAACTGAGAGGAAGAGGAATTTCTTTAACCAGAAAGTGGTGAATCAGTGGAACTCATAGCTGTGGAGGCGAAGTCATTCAGTACATTGAAAACAGAAATACATCGGTTCTTGATTGGTAATGGGGGTCAAGGTTACAGGGAGAAGGCAGGAAAATGGGGTTGAGTGAGCCATGGCCAAATGATAGAGCAGCCTCGATGCGCCAAACTTCTTAATTCTGCTTTTACATTAAATGGTCTTATGATCTATCACCTATATGGGAAGACTGCTGACATTTGAGATGAAGTAGAAATCTCAGAGTTATCAAGGATACAGACATCATGGCAGCTTCCATGGCATTTGGTACAAACTTCTAAGATGTGATACTGATGATCTCGGATGACTTGTACATACAGTGAATGGAAGCTTTTTCTCTTGATGAAATCTGCTGTATTATGATATGGTGCTCTCAAGGTGACATTTGTACTGCACCCTGCAACTGGGCGAATCCAGATTTATTGACAAAGCCCACTGCCCAGCTGCAGCCTAACCTTGCCAGCTTGTGGCTCAGTGGCAATGCATCTCGCTCATTTGGAGGAAAAGGCATCAAGGATGATTAGCTCTGCACGTCCTTACCTCCTGCACGGGCGTTCAGCTGTGACCTTTACATGTGGAGGTTGTTTGGCAGCTGCTGGGGGTTACTGCTGACCTTGGGTTTCCTGGGTCCTCCTCAGTTTCTCTGCATCCTTGTCACATCACAGCAACGGGGGCAAGAATCTCACTGTGACTAGTTAGATTCATTGGTCATGGCTCCAACGAACTTATATGGAGAATATCAGAAACAATCAGAAATCAGAAAAATTATCACATGCAAATGGCAGTTTGGCATCGTCCTTGAAACAGTGAGAAAGAGAGAATCTGACAGGAGGGCCATGGAATGCCTTTATGTGGATTTTTGACATAATGACTGTATTCTTGTCAATGTAGAACAATCCATATTATGCAAAGACAGCAGGAGATTGTAAGTGCAGCAGAATTACTGATGCCTCGTTCCCCACACCCTCAGCTGCAATATCATTCAGAAAGGCAGCATTGCATATAATGGCAAGGTGAGAGGAAATCAGCTTTGCACACTTGCTCAACATATGAGATGTGCAATTGTTTCTGTGAATTATGATACTTTTAGACTCACTGTGAATACTTCTGTTGCACAGAGATGACTTGGATCAATTTGTAACAGCTAATGACACGATCAAGATTGCTTGCAGCCAGCTTTGTATCCTACATGGCAAGTCACTGCATGCGATTCACAAGCAGCATGCTAATATTACAGACAGCTGAAATCTGTACTGCATTTGATTAATAAAATAGCTACTTGAAGGACCTCCCATCATTCACAAGTACAGCCTGGGTTCTCAGACAGAAAGAAATACTAATTCCATGCACTCCACTTGTGGTGGCTCTCATTTTCATTTACATTGCGCATTTGTGATTTGAATGAGAATGGAAAGCAATGCAAGTCATGCTTTACAGAGAGAGTCACAGGCTTAGACTGTTAGTCAATCTGCCACCCAATCCTCCATGTTCCTTTCTTCCTTGTGTTTCGTGTTGACCACATCAGTTTTGAACTTCCATTATTCAGTCCTATTCAACTCTTTAATTTAAGTATTCATCTCCCAAATTCACCCCTCACAGATCTCCATTCTGTTCCCTGGCTGAGTTACAACTATTCCCTGAACTGAGATAGTAGGAACTGCCGATGCTGGAGAATCCGAGTTAACAAGGTGTCGAGCTGGATGAACACAGCAGGCTAAGCAGTAGCAGAGGAGCAGGACAGCTTGACGTTTCGGCTCGGGGCCCTTCTTCAGAAATGGGAGCGGGGAAGGGGATTCTGAAATAAATAGGGAGACGGTGGGGGGGAGCAGAAAAGAAGATGGATAAAGGAGAAGATTGGGTGAGAGGAGACAGACAGGTCAAAGAGGTGGGATTAGAGCCAGTGAAGGTGAATGTAGGTGGGGAGCTAGGGGAGGGATAGGTCAGTCCAGGGAGGGATGAGGTTAGTGGGTAGGGAATAGGGGTGGGCCTTGAGGTGGGAAGAATGGTTAGGGAGGTGAGGACTAGCTGGGCTGGTTTTGGCATGTGGTCGAGGAAGGAGAGATTTTGAAGCTTGTTAAGTCCACATTGATACAGTTGGGCTGCAGGGTTCCCAAGCGGAATATGAGTTGCTGTTCCCGCAACCATCATCGTGGCACTGCAGGAGGCCCAGGATGGACATGTCAACTAAGGAATGGGAGGGGGAGTTGAAATGGCTTGCAAATGGGAGGTGCAGTTGTTTGCTGCGAACCAAGTGTAGGTGTTCTGCAAAGCGATCCCCAAACCTCCGCTTGGCTTCCTCAATGTAGAGGAAGGCACAACGGGTACAGCAGACGCAACATAAAAGCAACAATGTGCTTCTAAGGCTTTATAAAGCTCTAGTTTGGCCCCATTTAGAATACTGTGTCCAATTTTGGGCCCCACACCTCAGGAAGGACATACTAGCCCTGGAGCGTGTCCAGCAGAGATTCACACGGATGATCCCTGGAATGGTAGGTTTAGCGTATGATGAACGGCTAAGGATCCTGGGATTGTACTCATTGAGTTTAGAAGGTTGATGGGAGATCTAATAGAAACTTACAAGATAATGCATGGCTTAGAAGGGGTGGATGCTAGGAAGTTGTTTCTGTTAGGCTTGGAGACTAGGACCCGTGGGCACAGCCTTAAAATTAGAGGGGGTAAATTTAAAACTGAAATGAGACGGCATTTCTTCAGCCAGAGAGTGGTGGGCTTGTGGAATTCATTGCCACGTAGTGCAGTGGAGGCCAGGACGTTGGATGCCTTCAGGGCAGAGATCGACAAATTCTTGATCTCACAAGGAATCAAGGGCTAAGGGGAGAGTGCAGGGAAGTGGAGTTGAAATGCCCATCAGCCATGATTTAAATGGCGGGGTGGACTTGATGGTCCGAATGGCCTTACTTCCATTCCTATGTCTTATGGCCTTATGGTCTTATACCACATTAGCAGATGTGCAGGTGAACATCTGCTTGATGCGGAAAGCTTTGTGGGGCATGGGATGTGCGTGAGGGAGGAGGTGTGGGGGCAGGTGTAGCACTTCCTGCAGTTGCAGGGGAAGATGCCAGGTGTGGTGGGGTTGGAGGGGACTGTGGAGCGGACAAGGGAATCACGGAGAGAGTCATCTTTCCGGAAGGCAGACAAGGGTGGGGATGGAAAAATGCCTTTGCTGGTGGGGTTGGATTGTAGATGGCGGAAGTGTTGGAGCATGATGCGTTGTATGCGGAGGTTGGTGGGGTGGTATGTGAGGACGAGGGGGATTCTCTTTTGGCGGTTATTGCAGGGGCAGTGTGTGAGGGATAAGGAACGGGAAATGCGAGAGACACGGTCGAGGGCGTTCTCGACCACTGCAGGGAGGGATGTTGCGGTCCTTGAAGTACGAGGACATCTGAGATGTGCGGGAATGGAATGCCTCATCCTGGGAGCAGATTCGGCAGAGGTGAAGGAATTGGCAATAGGGGATGGAATTTTTGCAGAAAGGTGCGTGGGAGGAAGTGTATTCCAGGTGCTGTTGGAGTCGGTGGGCTAGAAATGGATATCGGTTGCAAAGTGATTGCCTGAGATGGAGACAGAGAGGTCCAGGAAGGTGAGGGATGTGTTGGAGATGACCCAGGTGAACTTGAGGTTGGGGTGGAAGGTGTTGGTGAAGTGGATGAGCCGTTCGAGCTCCTCTTGGGAGCATGAGTCAGAGCTGATACAGTCATCGATGTAACACAGGAAGAGGCGAGGTTTAGGGCCAGTGTAGATATGGAAGAGGGACTGCTCCATGTAACCTACAAAGAGGCAGTGATACCATTGGGCTGCAGGTGCAGGAACAGCTCCTCATATTCAGCTTGGGAACCCTGCAGCCCAATTGTATCAATTTGGACTTCACAAGCTTCAACATCTCTCCTCCACCTACCGCATCCCAAAACCAGCCCAGCTCGTCCCCGCCTCCCTAACCTGTCCTTCCTCCGACCTATCCCCTCCTCGCACATCAAGCTCCACCACCATCTCCTACCGACTAGCCTCATCCCGCTCTTCACCAGTCCATCCTCCAGACCTATCCCCTTCCTAACTCCCCAGTTACACTCACTTTTATTGACTCCATCCCTGCCTCTTTGACCTGTCTGTCTCCTCTCCACCTATCTTCTCCTTTATCCATCTTCTATCCGCCTTCCCCTCTCTCCCTATTTATTTCAGAGTCCCCTTCCCCTCCCCCATTTCTGAAGAAGGATCTAGGCCCAAAATGTCAGCTTTCCTGCTCCTCTGATGATGCTTGGCCTGCCGTGTTCATCCAGCTCTGCACCCTGTATTCCCTGAACTGTTTGCACTTTATCTGTTGGACTGACTGTGCCCCATTCCCGGAACAGTGATGGCATGGAAACCCTGACCCTGACCGCCCTAAGCAGCTGATTGACTCTGTACAAGCCTCTAGACTGAGATTGAATGCTGTCCTTGACAGACTGTGGCAGGACGAATGATGGCAGTCCCTTGACTTGACTAACAACTACACCTGACATTGAGATGTGGCCATTTGGTTGAAGCACATTCGGCGTGTTTGCTGTTGAAGCTTCTGACACATGCTGTGATGTGCTATGAACAAAGCCTGGTGCTGTACATAAACACATCCATCTGCTCAACTGAGCACTCCTAGCAATCATGACAAATTATCAAACTTTGTGTATTCACCAAAAGGCAAGGCAAGGTTGAAGTACTGTAAGGCTATGAGTTCTGAATGAAGTGGCTGTGCATAAAAAGGCAAGGAACATAGGAATTAGGAACCGGGGTAGGCAATTCAGCCTTTCAAACTCACTCTGCCATTTAACATGATCAAGGCTGATCTTATTCCAGTCTCAACTCCACTTGCCTGCCTGCTCCCCATAGCCCTTTATTGTGTTTTTCATCAGAAACATTTCTATTTCTTTCTTGAATCTGTGATTGATTCTGCTTTCACTATCCACTGGTTCAAGATGGTCCAAAAAGAAGAACATTTGTTCAACATCCACCTTATCAAACCCTTTTAGTGTTTTATATACCTCAATTAAAATCCCCCTCATTTTCCTGAACTCTAGCGAGTATAAAGCCTAAGCACTTCAAACACTCATCATACAACAGCCCTGTCATCCCTGGAATTAAACTTATGAATCTTGTCTGAATTACATCTAATACCAGCACATCTTTCCTCAAGTGGGGAGAGCAAATGGACACCATACTCTAGATGTGGTCTCACCAATGCCGCATATAATGGTAACAACACTCCTTTTACTTCTTCAATCAAGTCCTTTTGCAATAAATGTCATGATTCCATTTGCCTTTCTTACTCTATGCTGATCCTGCATGCCCATTTTCTGCAATTCATGCACAAAGACACCCAGATCCCTCTGCTCTAATACACTTTGAACCAGCTTCCCATTTAAGCAATAATGTATTTTTCTGGTTAAAATGGCACACTAGTCAAAATAGACAATCTTGCAATTATCCTCATTAAAATCCATCTGCCAGATTCTGGCCCATTCTCCTAGTTTATCAAGATACATTTATAAACTCTTTATCTAATATTCACAACCTGCCTTCCCGCCAATTTTAGTATCATCGGCAAATGTTGCTATGTTACGTTACTTAAAGATCATTTTTATATATGGTAAATAGTTGAGGCACAAGAATTGAACACTGGAGCATCCCACTAGTTAGAGTTTGCCATCTAGACAAGGACCTATTTATCCCAACACTCTGCTTTCTGTCAGTCAACCCATCCCCTATATAAACCAATACTCTATTCCTAACCTTTTGGAACAGTCTTTTATGTGACACCTTGTCAAATGCAAGGCAGAAATTCCGTAAGCATCCAAGTTAGTCCCCACCTACCTAACCTCTCCTTACTCCCACATATCCACTCCTCTCACCCCAAGACCCATCCCCATCTCCTACCTACCAGCCTCATCCCTGCCTCCTTGACCTGTCCATCCTCCCTGGACTGACCTATCTCTTCCCTAACTCCCCACCTACACTCACGTTTACTGGCTCCATCCCCACCTCTTTGACCTGTCTGTCTCGTCTCCACCTATCTTCTCCTTTATCCATCTTCTATCTGCCTCCCCCCTTCTCCCTATTTATTTCAGAATCTCTTTCCCCTCCCCCATTTCTGAAGAAGGTTCTAAGCCCAAAAAGTCAGCTTTCCTGCTCCTCTGATGCTGCTTGGCCTGCTGTGTTCATCCAGCTCTACACCTTATTATCTCAGATTCTCCAGCATCTGCAGCTCCTACCAGCTCTATTTTAAATGATGATTGCTTTGATCACTGTTGGGGATGATTGACTAGTTCAGGAGAAACGTTGGTCTGTAAGACATGTCAAAACATTTTAGGCTGCATTAATTAACATTTGGGTCAATTCTGAAGTAATTCAGCTCTTCTCGTACTGCTATGGCAGGTACAGCTGGGGATGTATATGGAGTGTAGCTCATTCTGTCTTCCCCAAAATTATATTTGAGCCATAATTTCAGAGGATATTAGGAATTTGTTTCAAAAGAAGCAAGGGGATTGTTAAATATCCTACACAATTTTTGTAAATCTTAATGCAAACAGTAATCATGTGGAAAAAATCCACATGTAAACAAGAAAAAAATTAATCATGATACAGGATGGCAAGTAAGTCGGATAAATATTTGAGCTTTGCAAAAGGGTAATCAGAGGCAGTGTAACTGGAGGCAGGCGTTTCAGTTAAATGTTACTCTGGGAGCATGTCCATCACTCATCCCATTTGCAACTGTCTTCAGAATATTCAACATAAGACCATGAGAAATAGTGATAGGAATAGACTGCTCAGGGCCACTAGCCTGCTCCACCATTCAACAGGATCATTGGTAATGTGACACCGCTCACATCCACTTTCCTGCCCTTTGTCCATCACCATTGATTTACATACTGATTATTACTCACCCCATTCCAAAGACATAAAAAAAACACAATGGTATAAAAACAGAGTTAACACAATGTGGAATTGAAGGAACATAGCAGGCCAGGCAGCATCAGAGCAGCAGGAAAGTTGATTTTTCGGGTCAGTACCCTTCTTCATTTCTGAAGGCTCTGAAGGGAACTGAATACAAAAGTAAGGAGATTATACTTCAGTTGCACAAGGCATTAATGGACTACATCTGGAGTACTATGCATGATATTGGTTCATATTTAAAGAGGAAGTCAGTGCATTGGAAACAATTTAGACTAATACACTACTAAACTGATATCTACAATGAGTGGGTTGCCTTATGAGGAAGGACTGGACAGACTAAGTTTGTATTGAGTTTGAAAGAGTAAGAGGAGACTTAATTGAAACATATAAAGACCAAAGGAGCCTTGGCAGGGTAGCTGTGGAGAGGATGCCTCCTCTTCTGGCGATAAAACTTGGGGCTCATCTTTTTCAAACAAAGATCTGTTGAATTCTTTTTCTGAGAAAGAGCTCTGAACTCCTTTCCCAAGAAAAAACAGTGGAAGCAGGATCTTAAAATATGTTTAAAGGTGGATACATTCTTGGTAAGCAAAGGTTTTCAGGGATGGGCAGAAATGTGAATTTGTATTTATAGCCAGATTGACCATGATCTTATTGAGAGGTGAAGCAGTCTCAGGAGCCCATAGAGTGTACTTTTCCTCTTACGCAACTGTTAATTTTTTTTTGCTGGTATTTAAACTCTTAAACTCGTAAAACCAACTGTTCTTAATTACATTTTGCCCCTGGGAGTTTCCCAGTGAGAATTCTCTTGCCTGATATGTGAGCATGAAGTGGAAAACCTAGAGTGGGGATAACAGCCAAGTGAGGTGCATGGGAAAAGTTCTGTAACATAAAGCATGTTCCCAGAAACAAATCTCATTTTAGCAGATGATTTGTGCAGATGCAAGGCCTCATTTGATATGAAGGATGTCACTCCAGACTCAATGCTACCAATAACATAAGTGGATACCTCTCGAATCATACAGTTAAACACCTTCTCCAAAGCACCACAATCATAATGTTGCATATTTTCTGCTGTTACATGGAGGGCTAAGTGTTTAATAGGCAGTGCAGCTTGATCAGCCCAAACGAAACGTTATTAACCAGTTCTGTTGGTCTTGTCCACGTAGCTGCTAATGGATCAGTGGATGGAAGCCTATCTGGTATTGGCTATGGTACTGGTGATGGAACAGTCTTCTGAGATCTGAATACATGGATGTGGTTTGGTATCATTCATTGCTTGGTTGCCTGAAATGTAAAGCTCACATCTGCAGTAACAGTAATGATGATTGAAGCAAAATATTGCTGATGCTGAAAATCTGAAACAAACACAGAACATTGAAGAAAACTCAGTAGGTCTCGTAATTACTTCGCACAGCATCACTTTCAGCAGTCATCAAATACTGGTTCATTAAACAGTCACCTGATTTCCTTTCAACTTCTTTTCCCGCAATTCTTGGTCCCTGGTTCCTTTTGTTTTGGCAAAGGAGTTGAAATCCTTTTTAAAACTTTTGTTAGTTTGAAATACTTCCTATGGCCCATGTGGGAATACTTCCTATGGTCTATGTGGGAATACTTCCTATGGCCCATGTGGGAATACTTTCTATGGTCTATGTGGGAATACTTCCTATGGTCCATGTGGGAAGCAGTCTTGTTGTCAGGTCAGCTGAAAATTAACCTGTGTGCATCCTCTACAGTCTCTCCCACTCTAACGAAGGGTCTTGCTCCAGCCTTCCAATGTGAATATTCTTATGAAAGGTGTGACAGGCAAAACTGACTCAGGAAACAATGCCTTCTTGTGCAGAAGGATGCCACCACTCTATGAACTAGAGAATTGTGTTATTAAATCACCAAAATGGTCAATTTATCTTTCTTTTGCACCAATATCCAATGTAATAAAAAGGTCAACAGGCTCCTTTAAATCCTCTTTATTATAAGCAAGACATACCCTATATTTTTTACACAAGTTGCAAAAATACACTGAGGAAGGGTCTGGTTTCTCTCACCAATGCTGCCAGACCTGCTGAGCTTTTCCAGCAACTTCTGTTTTTGTTACAAAAATTCTGAACAACTGAGCTACTATTAAAAATTAAATAATGTCTCCTTGATCCCAAGTACACAAATTCTTACACCTACAATACATCACAGCTCTGCAGTGATATCATGGGTTTGGAAAAATGGGCAAAAATGAAGCAACACCTGTACTGGTCCAGGCTGCAAATTCAGGAAGTGGGCTCAGTTGGCTTCTCACAGTTCTTTCAATTCTCTGTTGGCAAAATCATAACTGTCACAGAATGATGAAATATCTTCAGACTAGAATTTGGATTCAGGTGGACAATAGTTAGGAACCCATATATTTCAACTTTAACAGGCTTCACTGAGAGACAGAAGACTTTCTGTTGGTTTTACTTTAATAGCTGTCTCCTACTGTCGGAGAAATACAATTGCTTTCTGCTAGCACTTCCTTCAACAACTCTTTGCACCCAGGTCTGTGAAAACACACAGCAACCTCAACCCAGACCTTGTTGCCAGGCAACAAATAGCACAGATCATAAGGTTTTTTCTACATCTGCTTGTCCATTAACTGAGGCACGTTTACCTCTTATTTCTCCAGAATGTTGGTTTGCACTAATTCTAAAAGTAGTTGTTTTTCTAGTAAACAGCAGATAATTCACAGTCTCCTTATCTCTTTGACTTATGTTTCCAGGAAGTCACATAACAAAGCCTTTTCAACTCAGAAATGTCCACACAGTTTCATATCCTAGATTCTCATGGTTCATAAATGTGTATATGTATTCCTAACAGCCCACCAGACCTTTCAAGATATAAAAATGAAATGTATTTGGTATGTGTAATTCTCATGTGTGTGTAATTATGATTACTAGGAACATAATCAAGGCCCCTGATAGTTTAAAGATTTTTCAAGAAGATTTGTAGCTCAGGTTGTGGATGATGTTATAGGCTTACTCGCCAAGCCAGTGTGTCTGACTGCAGTGATAATGGGAACTGCAGATGCTGGAGAATCCAAGATAATAAAATGTGAGGCTGGATGCACACAGCAGGCCCAGCAGCATCTCAGGAGCACAAAAGCTGATGTTTTGGGCCTAGACCCTTCATCAGAGAGAGGGATGGGGTGAGGGTTCTGGAATAAATAGGGAGAGAGGGGGAGGCGGACTGAAGATGGAGAGAAAAGAAGATTGGTGGAGAGGAGAGAATAGGTGAGCCTGCGCCAATCAAGATCCTCTGTCTAAACCTGTCACCTATTTTCTAAGGTTCTGTATCCCTTTGCTCCCTGCCCATCCTCATACCTGTCCAGATACATAGAACATAGAACAATACAGCGCAGAACAGGGCCTTCGATGTTGCGCCGACCTGTGAGCTAATCTAAGCCCATCCCCCTACACTATTCCATCATCATCCATATGCTTATCCAAGGACTGTTCAAATGCCCCTAATGTGGCTGAGTTAACTACATTGGCAGGCAGGGCATTTCGTACAACTTAAAAGACACTATTGTGTATGCGTCTACCACCTCCGCTGGCAACGCGTTCCAGGCACCCACCACCCGCTGCATAAAGAACTTTTCCCGCATATCGGCCATAAACTTTCCTCCTCTCACTTTGAACACATGACCCATAGTAATTGACCCATATTAGTCCCCACTCTGGGAAAAAGCTTTTTGCTATCCACCTTGTCTATACCCCTCATGATTTTGTAGACCTCAATCTGGCCCCCCCTCAATCTCCATCTTTCTAATGAAAATAATCCTAATCTATTCAACCTCTCTTCATAGCTGGTGCCCTCCATACCAGGCAACATCCTGGTGAACCTCCTCTGCACCCTCTCCAAAGCATCCACATCCTTTTGGTAATGTGGCGACCAGAACTGCACACAGTACTCAATGTGGCCAAACCAAAGTCTTATATAACTGCAACATGACCTGTCAGGTCTTGTACTCAATACCCCGCCCAATGAAGGAAAGCATGCCTCATGCCTTCTTGACCACTCTATTGACTCGCATTGTCACCTTCAGGGAACAATGGACCTGAACACCGAGATCTCTCTGAACATCAATTTTCCCTAGGACTTTTCCATTCTTCCAAAATGCATCACCTCGCATTTGCCCGGATTGAACTCCAAATGCCATTTATCTGCCCAACTTCCAATCTATCTATATTCTGCGGCATTCTCCGACAGTCCCCTTCACTATCTGCTACTTCACCAATCTTAGTGTCATCTGCAAACTTGCTAATCAGACCATCTATATCTTCCTCTGAATCAGTTACATATATCACAAACAGCAGTGGTCCCAGCACAGATCCCTGTGGAATACCACTGATCACAGGTCTCCAATTTGAGAAACCCCCTTCCACGACAACTCTCTGTCTCCTGTTGCCCAGCCAGTTTTTTTATCCATTTAGCTAGTACACCCTGGACCCCATGCGACTTCACTTTGTCCATCAGCCTGCCATGGGGAACCTTATCAAACGCCTTACTGAAGTCCATGTATATGACATCTACAGCCTTTCCCTCACCTATCAACTTTGTCACATGCTCAAATTTGGTAAGACATGACCTTCCCTGCATAAAACCATGTTGCCTATCACTGATAAGTCCATTTTCTTCCAAATGGGAATAGATCCTATCTCTCAGTATCTTCTCCAGCAGCTTCCCTACGACTGACGTCAGGCTGACCAGTTGATACTTGCTACCCTTCTTAAACAAAGGGACAACATTAGCAATTCTCCAGCCCTCTGGGACCTCACCCATGTTTAAGGATGCTGCAAAGATATCTGTTAAGACCCCAGCTATTTCCTGTCCTGCTTCCCTCAGTAACCTGGGATAGATCCCATCTGGACCTGGGGACTTGTCGACCTTAATGCCTTTTAGGATACCCAACACTTCCTCCCTCTTTATACTCCTGATAGTATTTTGGGGAAAAAAGTGAAATACCAAAATTCAATCCCTAAGAATTCCAACCAATGCAAAATAAATCTCAGAGATAATGGGAACTGCAGATGCTGGAGAATTCCAAGATAATAAAATGTGAGGCTGGATGAACACAGCAGGCCAAGCAGCATCTCAGGAGCACAAAAGCTGACGTTTCGGGCCTAGACCCTTCATCAGAGAGGGGGATGGGGAGAGGGAACTGGAATAAATAGGGAGAGAGGGGGAGGCGGACCGAAGATGGAGAGTAAAGAAGATAGGTGGAGAGAGTATAGGTGGGGAGGTAGGGAGGGGATAGGTCAGTCCAGGGAAGACGGACAGGTCAAGGAGGTGGGATGAGGTTAGTAGGTAGCTGGGGATGCGGCTTGGGGTGGGAGGAAGGGATGGGTGAGAGGTAGAGCCGGTTAGGGAGGCAGAGACAGGTTGGACTGGTTTTGGGATGCAGTGGGTGGGGGGGAAGAGCTGAGCTGGTTGTGTGGTGCAGTGGGGGAAGGGGACGAACTAGGCTGGTTTAGGGATGCAGTAGGGGAAGGGGAGATTTTGAAACTGGTGAAGTCCACATTGATACCATATGGCTGCAGGGTTCCCAGGCGGAATATGAGTTGCTGTTCCTGCAACCTTCGGGTGGCATCATTGTGGCAGTGCAGGAGGCCCATGATGGACATGTCATCTAGAGAATGGGAGGGGGAGTGGAAATGGTTTGCAACTGGGAGGTGCAGTTGTTTGTTGCGAACTGAGCGAGGTGTTCTGCAAAGCGGTCCCCAAGCCTCCGCTTGGTTTCCCCAATGTAGATGAAGACACATCGGGTACAGTGGATGCAGTATACCACATTGGCAGATGTGCAGGTGAACCTCTGCTTAATGTGGAATGTCATCTCCTACCCTCCCTCGACCTCTTCATCTCCAACTGCCGTTGAGACATTAACCGACTCAACCTCTCCACCCCTCTCACCCACTCCAACCTCTCCCCCGCAGAACGGGCAGCCCTCCGCTCCCTCCGCTCCAACCCCAACCTCACCATCAAACCCGCAGACAAGGGTGGCGCAGTGGTAGTATGGCGCACTGACCTCTACATCGCCGAGGCCAGATGCCAACTCTCCGACACCACCTCCTACCGCCTCCTCGATCATGACCCCACACCCGAGCACCAAACCATCATCTCCAACACCATTCATGACCTCATCACCTCAGGGGACCTCCCACCCACAGCCTCCAACCTCATTGTTCCCAACCCCGCACGGCCCGTTTCTATCTCCTTCCCAAAATCCACAAACCTGCCCGCCCTGGTCGACCCATCGTCTCAGCCTGCTCCTGCCCCACCGAACTCATCTCCACCTATCTGGACTCCATTTTCTCCCCTTTGGTCCAGGAACTCCCCACCTACGTCCGTGACACCACCCACGCCCTCCACCTCCTCCAGGACTTCCAATTCCCTGGCCCCCAACACCTCATCTTCACCATGGACGTCCAGTCCCAAAACACCTGCATTCCGCATGCAGATGGCCTCAAGGCCCTCCGCTTCTTCCTGTCCCGCAGGCCCGACCAGTCCCCCTCCACCGACACTCTCATCTGCCTAGCTAAACTCGTCCTCACACTCAACAACTTCTCTTTTGACTCCTCCCACTTCCTACAGACTAAGGGGGTGGCCATGGGCACCCGCATGGGCCCCAGCTATGCCTGCCTCTTTGTAGGTTACGTGGAACAGTCCCTCTTCCGCACCTACACAGGCCCCAAACCCCACCTCTTCCTCCGGTACATTGATGACTGTATCGGCGCCGCCTCTTGCTCCCCAGAGGAGCTCGAACAGTTCATCCACTTCACCAACACCTTCCACCCCAACCTTCAGTTCACCTGGGCCATCTCCAGCACATCCTTCACCTTCCTGGACCTCTCAGTCTCCATCTCAGGCAACCAGCTTGTAACTGATGTCCATTTCAAGCCTACCGACTCCCACAGCTACCTAGAATACACCTCCTCCCACCCACCCTCCTGCAAAAATTCCATCCCCTATTCCCAATTCCTCCGCCTCCGCCGCATCTGCTCCCACAATTAGACATTCCACTCCCGCACATCCCAGATGTCCAAGTTCTTCAAGGACCGCAACTTTCCCCCCACAGTGATCGAGAACGTCCTTGACCGCGTCTCCCGCATTTCCCGCAACACATCCCTCACACCCCGCCCCCACCACAACCGCCCTAAGAGGATCCCCCTCGTTCTCACACACCACCCTACCAACCTCCGGATACAACGCATCATCCTCCGACACTTCCGCCATTTACAATCCGACCCCACCACCCAAGACATTTTTCCATCCCCTCCCCTATCTGCTTTCCGGAGAGACCACTCTCTCCGTGACTCCCTTGTTCGCTCCACACTGCCCTCCAACCCCACCACACCCGGCACCTTCCCCTGTAACCGCAGGAAATGCTACACTTGTCCCCACACCTCCTCCCTCACCCCTATCCCAGGCCCCAAGATGACATTCCACATTAAGCAGAGGTTCACCTGCACATCTGCCAATGTGGTATACTGCATCCACTGTACCCGGTGCGGCTTCCTCTACATTGGGGAAACCAAGCGGAGGCTTGGGGACCGCTTTGCAGAACACCTCGCTCAGTTCGCAACAAACAACTGCACCTCCCAGTTGCAAACCATTTCCACTCCCCCTCCCATTCTCTAGATGACATGTCCATCATGGGCCTCCTGCACTGCCACAATGATGCCACCCGAAGGTTGCAGGAACAGCAACTCATATTCCGCCTGGGAACCCTGCAGCCATATGGTATCAATGTGGACTTCACCAGTTTCAAAATCTCCCCTTTCCCTACTGCATCCCTAAACCACCCTAGTTCGTCCCCTCCCCCCACTGCACCACACAACCAGCCCAGCTCTTCCCCCCCACCCACTGCATCCCAAAACCAGTCCAACCTGTCTCTGCCTCCCTAACCGGTTCTTCCTCTCACCCATCCCTTCCTCCCACCCCAAGCCGCACCCCCAGCTACCTACTAACCTCATCCCACCTCCTTGACCTGTCCGTCTACCCTGGACTGACCTATCCCCTCCCTACCTCCCCACCTATACTCTCTCCACCTATCTTCTTTACTCTCCATCTTCGGTCCGCCTCCCCCTCTCTCCTTATTTATTCCAGTTCCCTCTCCCCATCCCCCTCTCTGATGAAGGGTCTAGGCCCGAAACGTCAGCTTTTGTGCTCCTGAGATGCTGCTTGGCCTGCTGTGTTCATCCAGCCTCACAAAATAAATCTCAGATGATTTGATGGTAATCAGGAAGGAAATTTAGCTATCCAGGATAGTCACGCATTGATAATGGATTTAACTTCTGTGTACGTTGTTGAGAACTTTATTAATTTTGCTTTGTTTTTCTCAGTTTTGATTAGAACTGTGAGTGGGATTTGAAGGTGACCTTTGGACTGTGAGTGACATCCTGTTAAAAAGGAAAAATCAAATAAACTAAGACATAATGGGAACTGTAGATGATTGAGAATCCAAGATAACAAAGTGTGCAGCTGGATGAACACAGCGGGCCAAGCAGCATCTTAGGAGCACAAAAGCTGACGTTTCGGGCCTAGACCCTTCATCAGAAAAGGCATTTCTGATGAAGGGTCTAGGTGCCAAACATCAACTTTTGAGCTTCTAAGATGCTGCTTGGCCTGCTGTGTTCATCCAGCTCCACACTTTGTTATATCAAATAAACTAATATCTGTTTCTGGGAGCTGACCTAGAAATTTAATTGTAGGTTCATTATAATTCAAAGAATACTGCAGAAGTTTTAGCTCTGGAAATGCATTAAACTTCTATGTTGGCAAATGAGATGGTAAAAGATGCTATCACAGGTACTGACCAGTCTAACAAAATGAATGTTGGATAAAAAGCCAAAAGAGAAACTTTTTGAACACGTGGTGTTGATTTTTTTTTAAGCAGTAAGGCTCTGAAAGTTGTTGGAAGGAGTTTTGGTTCCTTTCTAGTTACCCTCCATTTAAAGAAATATATAATGTTTTGAGAAAAGAATCTCAGTCATAAAAAATAAGTGAACATCCCTTAGATCCAAGTTGAACTGAACAGTGTATTCAGAAATCAAGTGAAATACACTGCATGCTCCTGTGATACTATGCATCATTGAAACTGTTTAAGTGAATTGGCCGGTTATTTTTTGTTTTATATAATCCCTGCAGTGTTGAAACAGGTTCTTTGGCCCACATGTCCACACCGACACTTGAAACATCCCACCCAGACCCATCCCCCTACAACCCACCTAAGCTACACATCCCTGAACACTACAGAAAATTTAGCATAGCCAATCTACCTACCCTGCACATCTTTGGACTGTGGGAGGAAACCAGAGCGCCCAGAGGAAACCCACGCAGACACAGGAAGAAAGTGCAAACTCCACACAGAGTGGGTGGACAGGGTGGAATAGAACCTAGGTCCCTGGTGCTGTGATGCAGCAGTGCTAACCACTGAGACACTGCACTTTTTTCTTTTAGTTTATGCCTCAACAGAGTCTGTCTGTCTGACTTTGTGTGAGTGAGGCAATGGGGACTGTTAGTGATGAACAACAGGGGGTGTGTAGTGGCAGGCTCTGTGGTAACAAGGCCTGGTGTGTAGGGTGGTGGGGGGGGCTTGGACATGGGAGAGTTTGTGCTCTAAAATTATTGAACTCCATATAGAGTCCAAAGGGCACACCAGGCCTTGTTACCACATAGCCTGCCACTACACACCCCCTGTTGTTAGTCACTAACAGTCCCCATTAACAACTACTCACCCTCCCAGCCTGATCGTTAGCAACTACTCTGTCTGTCCGAGATAATAAAATGTGAGGCTGGATGAACACAGCAGGCCAAGCAGCATCTCAGGAGCACAAAAGCTGACGTTTCGGGCCTAGACCCTTCATCAGAGAGGGGGATGGGGGGAGGGAACTGGAATAAATAGGGAGAGAGGGGGAGGCGGACCGAAGATGGAGAGAAAAGAAGATAGGTGGAGAGGGTGTAGGTGGGGAGGTAGGGAGGGGATAGGTCAGTCCAGGGAAGACGGACAGGTCAAAGAGGTGGGATGAGGTTAGTAGGTAGCTGGGGGTGCGGCTTGGGGTGGGAGGAAGGGATGGGTGAGAGGAAGAACCGGTTAGGGAGGCAGAGACAGGTTGGACTGGTTTTGGGATGCAGTGGGTGGGGGGGAAGAGCTGGGCTGGTTGTGTGGTGCAGTGGGGGGAGGGGATGAACTGGGCTGGTTTAGGGATGCAGTGGGGGAAGGGGAGATTTTGAATTATCCCTCCCTAACCGGTTCTTCCTCTCACCCATCCCTTCCTCCCACCCCAAGCCGCACCCCCAGCTACCTACTAACCTCATCCCACCTCCTTGACCTGTCCGTCTTCCCTGGACTGACCTATCCCCTCCCTACCTCCCCACCTACACTCTCTCCACCTATCTTCTTTACTCTCCATCTTCGGTCCGCCTCCCCCTCTCTCCCTATTTATTGTGGGTTTTGGAAGGCAATCACCTCAACTCCAGAACATCTCTGCAGGGGTCCCCTAGGGCAATGTCCTAGGCCCAACCATCTTCTGCTGCTTCATCAATGAAATTGGAATGTTTGTTGATGTTTGCACAATTTTCAGCACTGTTCATGATTCCAAAGATACCAAAGCACTCCATGTCCAAAGGTAACACGATCTGGACAATATCAAGGTTTGGGCTGACAAGTGGCGAGTCACATCTTGCCACACAAGTACCAGGCAATGATTGTCTCAAACATAAGGGGATGTAACCATCAACGTTTGACTTTCAGTGGTGTTACCGTCTCTGAATCCCCCACAACCAACATCCAAGCTAACACCATTAACCGGAACCATTAACTAGACCAAACATAAGAAATATTGTTGTCACAAGAACAGGTCAAAGGCTTGGAATCCTGCAACAAGTAACTGACCTGTTGAGTCCCCAAAGTCTGTCCACCATCTACAAGGCACAAGTTGGGAGTGTGATAGCATGCCTCCTAACTGCTTGGATGAGTGCAGCAGCAACATCACTCAAATTTTGGCCCCATCCAGGGCAAAGCAGCCCATGTGATTCTACAAGACCGGTGCCTCAGAGCAGCATCTCTCTCTCACTCTCTGTCTTCCTACAACTATGAACAAAGGAATTCACATACCTCAAGGTCCAGGAAAGGTGAATATTTCATTAGTAGCCTGCAGAATACTGGACTAAACACAGTGTGGAGAATTGTCCAGCGTCTCCCTACTAAATCTTAGGTAACATTGGGAGTTTAACAATTGTGAGTGAGGGAACCCAAAGGGGCTTAGTTCAATCAAGTCCAGGGGGAAGTGATTGGTTTTGTTGTCAATGATTAAAGAATATTTAGCATCAGCTGCGCCATGTTGAGATTCACTGTATACGTTCAACATAGATTTGTTATTCAAAAGTTCAGACTCCATCATTCATCATCCTTTAGCGTGATTCATAGAAGTAAACACAGTCTTTCAACCATACATAAATAAGTTTGTTTGTGAGCACTAGGGCTAAATGACCTTCACACAATTGGAAATACCCTGAATGATCAAACTTAACGAACAATGCTTTAGTGCTGCATGTGAATGCACTAGGACCATCAATCAACACACAAATGGCATTCTGAAGCTGGTTCCTGTTGCCTGTGCAGCTTAAGAGAAGCTCTTCAGTACTTATCGGACAGGGTCTTCAGAATATTGGTGATAGTGATAATGGGAACTGCAGATGCTGGAGAATCCAAGATAATAAATGTGAGGCTGGATGAACACAGCAGGCCCAGCAGCATCCCGGGAGCACAAAAGCTGACGTTTCGGGCCTAGACCCTTCATCAGAGAGCCTGATGAAGGGTCTAGGCCCGAAACGTCAGCTTTTGTGCTCCTGGGATGCTGCTGGGCCTGCTGTGTTCATCTAGCCTCACATTTTATTATCTTGTCTTCAGAATATTAGTTGTTTGCTGGGCTCTGCTCAGCCCAGCTCAGTGATAAGCTGAGAATGTATCAGAGGGGGAGCTGGAGCATCCAGTTATGTCCACAGACAAGGAAGAAGAGGCATCTCATGGACCTTCTAGAAAAATCCATTTTGAGGATGAAAGTGGCAGCACTGGGTGGCACAGTGGTTAGTACTGCTGCCTTACAGTGCCAGGAGCCTGGATTTGATTCCAGCCTTCGGTGATCTTGTGGCGTTTGCATGTTCTACTCATGTCTGCATTTCTAATCGGGACTATAAACCATTGTACTGAAGAAGCTTGACAATCAGCATGTCTTGGGAAACTAGAAAAGTGCTGGCCAATTGTTTGTCACTCTGTCAAAAATTAATAATATTGAAATAAAAGTGAAAACTTCAATTGCATGTGCACTCCTTCAAGCTCGGGTTATGGCAGGGACCTCATCAGTTCAGAAGATTGGATTTGCTGAACTGGCTGATGAAGACTATGCCTTGCTTTGAGATAAGATGAAATTTGGTGTTGTAGTAAAATATAAACATGCTTTTCCCAAAAAGAAATTGACCATAAGAGCTTTCAATGAATGAAAATTATCGGAGAAAGGAAGTGAAAGATAGATAACTTTTGGACAGATTCAGACAAATGCTTTTAATTGTATTTTCTGGCTATTGTGTTTTTTTAAAAAAGCTCCATAAACTAACGCCACTGGTCAAAATGAAAACGGTGCAAAAGAGACCTGCACTGCAGTCAAAGAAAGAAGTGCAGAGAAATCAACAAAAAGAGATCTCAGAAAGAAGGGATACAAAGAGAGAAGGATAATTGGGGTGATTGTCTAACATAATTGAGTTAGATATCAACCACCTACTTGAAGCAGTCACTTACTTGAAGTAGAGTTAAAACAGCAACTGAGTTTTTTATTTATATTATCCTATCTCTCCCTTTCTCAATCTGTAAACCCATTATTATTTTCTGTAACCATTTTGATTTTTGTATAATCATTTTGTATGTATCTGTGAAATATGTAAATTTGGGAAAAATACACCAGCACTGTCAAGCAAAAATAAAACAATTAAGGAAGTCAAAATTTGTTTTCTCATAATTCACAAAGCATGAGTTAAGGTGTCCTATAAAAGTTAAGAACTCTTACATTATCCATGACATTTTAATGATCTATGTACCTGAATACCAAGGCTTATTAGACTTGCACTGTTTTTAGCTTTTCTCATTTAGAAAGCTGCCGGCTCTATTTTTGTTTGGTCTAAAGTGGAAGACATGATATTTACGAACATAGAACATTACAGCACAGCATAGGCCTTTCAGCCCTTGATGTTGTGCCTACCTATGAAACCAATCTGAAGCCCATCTAACCTACACTATTCCATCATCATCCATATATTTATCCAATGACCATTTAAATGGCCTTAAATTTGGTGAGTCTACTAATGTTGCAGGCAGGGTATTTCAAGCCCTTACTACTCTCTGAGTAAACAACATACCTCTGACATCTGTCCTGTAGCAATCACCACACTTTTAACCTGTGTCCCCTCATGCTAGCCATCACCATCCGAGGAAAAATGTTCTCACTGTCCACCCTATCTAATCTTCTGATCATCTTGTATGTCTCTATTTAGTCATCTCTTAAACTCCTTCTCTCTAATAAAAACAGCCTCAAGTCCCTCAGCCTTTCCTTGTAAGACCTTCCCTCCATACAAGGCAACAGCCTGGTCAATCTGCGATAACAAGGAGTAGATCTTCAGGGTCTAGGCCTGAAATGCCAGCTTTCCTACTCCTAAGATGCTGCTTGGCAAGCTGTGTTCATCCGCCTCTTACACCTTGTTATCTCAGATTCTCCAGCATCTGCAGTTCCTATTATCCTGGTAAATCTCCCCTGCACCCTTTCCAATGCTTTCACATCCTTCCTATAATGCAGCGACCAGAACTGTACGCAATACTCAAGTGTGGCCGCACCAGAGTTTTGTACAGCTGCAACATGACCTCATGACTCTGAAACACAATCCCCCTACCAATAAAACCTGACACATCATATGCCTTCTTAACAAACGTATCAACCTGGGTGGCAAATTTCAGGGATCTATGCACATGGACACCGAGATCTCTCTGCTCATCCACATTACCAAGAATCTTACCATTAGCTCACTACTCTGTATTCCTGTTACTTCTTCCAAAGTGAATCACCTCACATTTTTCCGCATTAAGCTCCATTTGCCACCTATCAGCCCAGATCTGCAGCTTATCTATATCCCCCTGTAACCTGCAACATCCTTCCACACTATCCACAACTCCATCGACTTTAGTGTCATCTGCAAATTTACTAACCCATCCTTCTACACCCTCATCCAGGTCATTTATAAAAAATGACAAACAACAGTGGCCCAAAACAGATCCTTGCGATACACCACTAGTAACTGAACTCCAGGATGAACATTTCCCATCAACCACCACCCTCTGTCTTCTGAACAGCTAGCCAATTTCTGATCCAAACCGCTAAACCACCCTCAATCCCATGACTCTGTATTTTCTGCAATAGCCTACCATAGGGAACCTTATTAAATACTTTACTGAAATCCTTATACACTACATCAACCACTTTACCCTCATCCACCTGTTTGGTCACCTTCTCAAAGATCTCAGTAAGGTTTGTGAGGCACGACCTACCCTTCAAAAAACCGTGTTGACTGTCCCTAATCAAATTATTCCTTTCTAGATGATTATAAATCCTATCTCTTATCATCCTTTCCAACACTTTACCCACAACCAAAGTAAGGCTCACTGGTCCGTAATTACCAGGATTGTCCCTCCTGCCCTTCTTGAACATGGGGACAACATTTGCTATCCTCCAGTCTTCTGGCACTATTCCTGTAGACAATGACGACATAAAGATCAAAGCCAAAGGCTCTGCAATCTCCTCCCTAGTTTCCCAGTGAATCGTCAGATTAATTCCATCTAGCCCAGAGGGTTCATCTATTTTCACACCTTCCAGAATTGCTCACACCTTCTCTTTATGAACCTCAAACCTGTCTAATCTAATAGCCTGAATCTCAGCATTCTCCTCAACAACGTTGTCATTTTCCTGTTTGTATACTGACAAAAAATATTCATTTAGCGCCTCTCCTATCTCTTCGGACTCCACGCACAACTTCCCACCACTGTCCTTGACTGACCCTAATCTCACTCTAGTCATTCTTTTATTCCTGACATACCTATAGAAAGCTTTAGGGTTTTCCTTGATCCTACCTGCCAAAGACTTCTCATGTCCCCTCCTGGCTCTTCTTAGCTCCCTCTTTACGTCCTTCATGGCTAACTTGTAACTCTCAAATGCCCTAACTGAGCCTTCATGCCTCTTCTTTACATAAGCCTCCTTCTTCCTCTTGACAAGAGATTTAACTTCTTTAGTAACCCACGGTTCCCTTGCTCGACCACTTCCTCCCTGCCTGACAGGTACGTACTTATGAAGGACACGCAGTAGCTGTTCCTGGAGCAAGCTCCACATTTCAATTGTGCCCAGCCCCTGGAGTTTCCTCCCCCATCCTATGCATCATAAATCTTGCCTAATTGCCTCAAAATTGCCTTTCCCCCAGATATGAATCTTGCCCAGCGGTATAAACCTACCCCTTTCTATCACTGAAGTAAACGTAACCGAATTGTGGTCACTATCACCAAAGTGCTCACCTACTTCCAAATTTAACACCCGACCTGGTTCATTACCCAGAGCCAAATCCAATGTGGCCTTGCCACTTTTTACATACTGTGTCAGGAAACCCTCCTGCACACATTGGACAAAAACTGACCCATCTATAGTACTCGAACTATACCATTTCCAGTTAAAGCCCCCATAATAACTACCCTGTTACTTTCGTTCCTATCCAGAATCATCTTTACAATCCTTTCCTCTACATCTCTGGAACTTTTCGGAGGCCGATAGAAAACTCCCGACAGGGTGACCTCCCCTTTCCTGTTTCTAACCTCAGCCCATACTACCTCAGTAAGCAAGTCCTCATCAAATGTCCTTTCTGCCACCGTAATACTGTCCTTGACTAACAGTGCCACACCTCCTCCTCTTTTACCGCCTTCCATGATCTTACTGAAACACCTAAACTCCAGAACCTGCAACAACCATTCCTGTCCTTGCCCTATCCATGTCTCCGAGATGGCCACAACATCGAAGTCCTAGGTGCCATCCTACCCTGAAAGTTCCCCAACCTTATTCCGGATGCTCCTGGCGTTGAAGTAGACACGCTTCAAACCACCTTCCTGCCTACCAGTACATGCCAGTGACCTTGAAACCTTATTCATGACCTCACTACTCTCAACCTCCTGTACACTGGAGCTACAATTCAGGTTCCCATCCCTCTGCTGAATTAGTTTAAACCCTCCCGAGGAACATTAGCTCTCATTTCCTTCCCAGGATACTGGTAGCCCTCTGGTTCAGGTGTAGACCATCCCATTTGTAGAGTTCCCACCTACCCCAGAAAGAGCCCCAATTATCCAGGTATCTGAATCCCTCCCTCCTGCACCATCCCTGTAGCCAAGTGTCCAACTGCTCTCTCGCCCTATTCCTCACCTCGCTAGCACATGGCATGGGTAACAAACCAGAGATAACATCAGTCTTTGTTCTAGCTCTAAGCTTCCACCCTAGCTCCTTGAATTTCTGCCTTACATCCCCATCCCTTTTCCTACGTATGCCATTGGTGCCTATGAGGACCACGACTTGGGGCTGCTCCCCCTCCCCCTTAAGGATTCTGAAAACATGATCCAAGACATCACGGACCCTGGCACCTGGGAGGCCACACACCAACTGCGAGTCTCTCTCATTCCCACGGAATCTCCTATCTGTCCCCCTGACTATGGAGTCCCCAATGACTAATGCTCTCCTCCTCTCCCTGCTCCCTTCTGTGCAACAGGGACAGACTCTGCGCCAGAGACCTGCACCCCATGGCTTACTCCTGGTAAGTCGTCCCCCCAACCACTATCCAAAATGGTATACTTGTTATTGAGGGGAATGGCCACAGGGGATCCCTGCACTGTCTGCCTGTTCCCTTTCTCTCCTCTGACTGTAACCCATCTACCTTGTTCCTGTATGTGGGGTGTGGCTATCTCCCTGTAACTCCTCTCAATTACCCCTTCAGCATCCCAAATGATCCAAAGTTCATCCAGCTCGAGCTCCAGTTCCCTAACACAATTTCTGAGGAGCTGGAGTTGGGTGCACTTCCCGCAGATGTAGTCAGCGGGGACACTAGTGGTGACCCTTGCCTCCCACATTCTACAGGAGGAGGATGCAACTGCCCTAACATCCATTTCCACTGTTCTGAATTCCCAAACAGACTACTGTAAAAAAAACTAGTGACGTTACCAAATCGGCGCTCTGAATCTTTTTTTTAGGTTAGAGGAGGAGGATGTTTTGGGTAAAACAACCGCCCAAATTTATTACCTCACTTACTCAGCCATCCCATGTCCGCTCCTGCTCATCATGTTCTCCACCTATTCACGAGGTAAGTTTTTAAAGGATTAACTTACCTTCCCGAGAGCCCCTGGTCCTCGCTCTCACTGCTCCCACTGCTGCTGCAAAAATGGAGCATTGAAATACGTTCGCCAGTTTTGGGCATCTATTTAAAATCATCAGTAATTTTTTTCTATATTGTTATGCCTATGGAAAAGGGAGATAACCAGTGTGGTCAGCCCTATTGTTTTGGCTCTGATAAGAACGAGTGTATCATTGGACAATAGAATACTGGGTGATGTGAAATGCTGTGGCCACCAATGTAGGCCTAGTCAGTGAAGTTCTGCAGAGATGCAGACTGTTAATGAGCACCTCCCACTGAAGGATGGTGTCAAGGCAGATGTGGTCAGTTCTCTCAAGTGGGGTAGAGCAAGACTATTTTTCTACTGTTGGTGGGAGATTGGAAGGGCTTCCACAGAATTTCAGCACTGTCGTGTGCGTGAAAGGAAATAATGCGTTAGAACATATTCAAACTGAAAGTATATGAGCTATAAATACATTAATCTCACATTTGGACACATAGGCATCATTGCAACGATAGATGGACAATACGTATCTTATTCCTATGCATCTACTGTAGGCTAAGTGCCTTCTGCATTGTCAACTTCCTCATTGCATTTCTGAGATCTTCTTTATGCTGCCAGCTGTATTTTGTATTTAATAGGATCCAATCAGCATTGAGTGATGGCAAACATGTTGAATGCAATGGCGAAGGCATTAGTGGAATATTAGATGTAGTAAATAGTGGAAAATAGGGGAGTCGATGGCCTAGTGCCACTAACAATAGACATTTCATCCAGAGACCCAAGTCATGGCCTGTGGACCTGGGTTCAAATCCCACCATGGCATCTGGTGGAATTTGAATTCAATAAAAATCTGGAATTGAGAGTCTCATGGTGACCATTAAAACAGTGTCAGTTGTCAGGAAGAATCCATGGGGTTCACCAATCTCCTTTAGAGAAGGAAACTGTCATTCTTATCTGGTATGGCCTGCATCTGACTCTCGACCCACAGCAATGAGGTTGACTTTTAAATTGCCCTCTGAACAATTAAGGGTGGATAATAAATACTGGCCTAGCCAGCCATAACCTCATCCAGTGAAAGAATAAAAAGAAAGAGAAATATGGGGACAATGGAGAGTCCCTGTTGTCTTGGGGAAGCTAAAAGTCTGCCATCAGAGCCAGTGTGAACAGGTGGCCTGGGAGGTGAGCTCCCAGGGTGCAGATATCAGGATCTGACCACAAGAAATCAAATGATCTCACTCACGAAAATCAGTATGAATAAGACAGTTTGCTTCACCTCATCTAGTACACTACCATATACCTACAGTCCTGGCTGAGCCAAAGAGTTCAGGTTACTGATCAATGTGATCCTTCTCCATCTTCACAACTCCCACTTCTCACAGTTCAATGCATCACACCGCCCTCTCTTGGCTGGTAATACTCCCTGGCACCCATCATATTTGTATCTCACTCTCACACACTGGGCGATAACTCCAGTCTCACACACATCTTTTGCTGTCTCCACATATCTCTAGCTATTCAATTATGGCAGTGCAACAAAATCACTGATATTCTACTCTGTTACTCACAGGGAATAAAAGAGAACAAAATGGGACAGCAAGACAGCTGTTTTTAGTGAGCTCTTCAGAGGAAATAATTCTTAGCATTGTGGGTCCAGTTCTAATACAATGTGTGATATCTGGATAACGCTGAAATGTTGACAATAGTAACCTTATGCATGTTCTTCACTCCCAGCTCACACTCACCCTGTTATTTGCCATGAGGTACAAGCTGCTGGTGGCATCACTATGGATACCATGCTTTCCATCTCATCCCTAGTTCCCTTAGATTAACCTTCCACTTCCAACTTCCTTCTTTCAGATACCCATGAAGTACAGGCTGCCTAGTCACATCAACTACCATTGAAGGTAAGAGAGGACAGACAGAGAGAGAAAGAATCCTCACAGCACTTGGTGAAGAGGTTTCATCACAAGATTGGATACTCACAGCCACTAAGTCAGATATTGACACTGTATGTACCTTCGGTGGGGGGTTGCGGGGGTGGGGGGGGTGCGGAGGGTGGTGAACTCAGTTGGCATCAAGATCAAAGGTTAGTGAATCACCTGGGTAGGTGTGAGAGCTGCAGCCAGGTGAAGGGAAAGGTCTGTGATAATGGGAACTGCAGATGCTGGAGAATCCAAGATAACAAAGTGTGGAGCTGGATGAACACAGCAGGCCAAGCAGCATCTCAGGAGCACAAAAGCTGACGTTTCAGGCCTAGACCCTTCATCAGAGAGGGGGATGGGGAGAGGGAACTGGAATAAATAGGGAGAGAGGGGGAGGCGGACTGAAGATGGAGAGAAAACAAGATAGGTAGAGAGGAGAGTATAGGTGAGGAGGCAGGGAGGGGATAGGTCAGCCCAGGGACAGGTCAAGGAGGCGGGATGAGGTGGTAGGTAGGAAATGGAGGTGCGGTTTGAGGTGGGAAGAAGGGATGGGTGAGAGGAAGAACAGGTTAGGGAAGCAGAGACAGGCTGGGCTGGTTTTGGGTTGCAGTGGGGGGAGGGGAAGAACTGGGCTGGTTTTGGGATGCAGTGGGGGAAGGGGAGATTTTGAAGCTTGTAAAGTCCACATTGATACCATTGGGCTGCAGGGTTCCCAAGCGGAATATGAGTTGCTGTTCTTGCAACCTTCGGATGGCATCATTGTGGCACTGCAGGAGGCCCTTGATGGACATGTCGTCTGAGGAATGGGAGGGGGAGTTGAAATGGCTCGCGACTGGGAGGTGCAGTTGTTTGTTGCGAACCAAGCGGAGGTGTTCTGCAAAACGGTCCCCAAGCCTCTGCTTGGTTTCCCCAATGTAGAGGAAGCCACACCGGGTGCAATGAAGGGAAAGGTCTTGTTTGTTGGCCTCAGGCAAACTCTGCTGTAGCACACTCAGATGAGAAATATGATGGGATGGTGCTCAAGGGCATGCATACCAAGATGCATAGAACTTGAGCTGCATGCTCCCAACAAAAAACAATCACTTCTACATTCACTCCAGGAGTCTTGTGAACATTTTATAATAACAGAAATTCTTCAAAAACACTTTTTCTTCAAATTGAGTACCTAGCCCATTAAGGAGCACTAATACAAGACCTATATCACCGCTCAGCTCTTCTTGTTTCCATGGTAAAAGAAAAAATAGGGTGTGGATGTTGGTAGTCCAAATTAGTTGGCTTGTTCTGATTGTTGTTGTGATAGCACAGCATTAGGTACATGTGGGTGGGACGTTGGCTCAATCATTTGGCTCAATAGCTGGTTTGCAATGCAGAGTGACGCTGACAACATGGGCTCAATTGCTGAGCAGACATTACCACAAAGATCCCACCTCCTCAACATCTCCCCTTGCCTGAAGTGTGGTGACTATCTCTAATGAGAGAGCAGCTCCACAGTGCGGTATGAAAACGGTGATCATACTTTTTATTAATTGTGCAAAAGGGCACTTCATGGAAGGAGAGATGTCCCAACAAAATGTGTCATAAGTAGTTTTACAGAGAGTAAATTAAAGACCCTAAATTATAAATCATAATTCCACAAACAAATTGGATGTCATATTTCGAGATTTCTAGAACCAAAGGCATTTTTTTCCAGGCTGCTAAACAGAGAGTAAAAATCACTGCGCTACTCACCAGCCCCCACCCCACCAATCTTGTCCCAACCCCTCACCCTTTTATAGGAAAAATGTTATTAAACTGGAGATGGTTCAGAAAAGATTGACCAGGATGTTGCTGGGACTGGAGGGTTTGAGTTAAAAGGAGATGTTGGATAGGCTGGGACCTTTTTTCACTGGAGAGGAGGGGTTTGTGGGATGACCTTATAGAGGTTTTTAAAATTACGAGGGGCATAGATAAGGTGAATAACAAAGGTCTTTTTCCTGAGGGGAGTTCAAAACTAGGGGGCATGTTTTTGAGGGGAAAGGAGTAGGATTTAAAATGGACCTAGGGACAACCTTTCACTCAGAGGGTAGTTCATATGTGGAATAAACTGCCAGAGATAGTTGTCAATGCAGGTACAGTTACAATATTTCAGAGTCAACTGGACAGGTACATTAATAGGAAAGGCTTAGAGAGATACAGGCCAAATGCAGTCAGGTGGGACTAGTTAAGTTTGCCCTTTTTTCGTATTTCTCATAGTTTGTTCCTCTCCCTCACTTCTCACCAATTTCAGCTCCCTTGAATGGAATCCGTTAAAAGGATAAATTTGGAAATGCAGCAGATAAGATTTGAATTGTCACATTTTAGAATTTCTGCCTATTCAGGATGTTTGGTAATGTTTAAGAAACCTACTATTGCATTTAATCTACATTTCAAGTGATTCAAATGCGCTTAGTATATTTGGCTTTGGGTTAGGAATGAATGTGCAACAGGGAATCAAATTTAATTTGGGTGTTCCATTGCTTGTTCAAATCCATTTTGGTCAAAATGACATGATTTATTTGGGCTCAACATGAGTAGCTGCTCACATTCCTCCAATACTTGGGGTCAGAATGAACAAACAAGAGAAGAGAAAACATGTTCCCTGACAGATGGTTCTGACATGATTTAATTAAGAAGAACTTGGCCTGTGCATGAACTTAAGAAATGGCAAGTCAGTATTCCATCCAGAAACTGACCTAGAAGAAGATAAAACAGAAATCAAATGCTCCTATCCTTAATCCCATGAGAATATCAACAGTGAATCTAGTGCATGTAACAAGTACATTCACACATTCTAAATGCTTTACCACTGTGCTGCTTCAGGTTCTGACTATAGTCTTCAACCCATAGATTCACAAAGTGCAATCTTTGACTTAATGTATTAGATAATTCACTTGAGTAGTACTTCTTTTCAAAAGCTTGTAATACTTTTCCCTTTTTACCACAGGGAATGCAGCCACTGACAATAATTCCATTTGGGGAAGAGATTAGTTCTTAATTGTAAAGAAAACTCACTGAAGCACTGAAACTCTCTGATGAAGGGTCTAGGCCCGAAACGTCAGCTTTTGTGCTCCTGAGATGCTGCTTGGCCTGCTGTGTTCATCCAGCCTCACATTTTATTATCACTGAAGCAGTTTTGTTTTCTGGGGAGCAGTTAATATGTAATCTATGAAGTCCAATGAAAATAAGCCATTTAACCAATCAAGAGAATATGTGCGATTATTCTCTCTTTTCAAAGAACACTGTGCTGGGATTCACACTTTTATGGTGGGGTGAGTTGCACAGATTTTTGGAGGGATTCTTGTGCAAGTCCTTATTAACTGCCTACCCCACGTCTATGGCTTCCCTCAAAACTGTTTCTAGCTCCATTTTATCATGTACCATTTGCAGACCAACTCACCACTCAGCATATCCACTGAATGACTGGGACTCATTGTGCCCTGGCCCATCCCATCATTGAATCACTGCTGTGAACTCAGATAGGTCTTAGCAACTGGGTATTGCCCTTCACCAGCAACATAATTGCACAGCAGCTACAGAGCCATGCTGTTCATGTCACATAGCTTGTCTGGCTGACAATCCATTGCACATATAATGACTCTATTTTATTTACTCACAGGAAATGAATGTCACTTGATGGTCCAGCATTATTGCCAATCCCTACTAGCCCTTGAAAATGTGGTGGAGATCAACTTCCTGGAACATTTCCAGTCTTGTTGCTATAGGTGCAACTACAACGGATTTAGTGATTTTGACACAACGGTGAAGGAATGACGATATATATCCAATTCAGGATAGTAAGGGAATCTTCCAGGTGGTGGTGCTCCCATTTAACTGCTGCCCTTGTTCTTCTAGATGGTTATGGTCATAGATTTTGGAAGGTGCGGAGAAATCTTGATGATTTTATGGAATGAATACAACATATTAGATAGTTCATATTAGCTACTGAGCATTGCAGGTGGAGGGAGTGGATATTTGTGAATGTAGCACTAATCAACTGGATAGCTGTGTCCTGGATAATAGTAAGCTTTTTGAGTTTTTGGAGCTGCACTCATCCAGGCAAGTGAGGAGTATTCCACCACACTCCAGACTTGTCCCTTTTAGTTGGTGGACAGGCTTCGGAGAGTCAGGAGGTAAGTTATTTGCAGCATGATTCTTAGCCTCTGACCTGACATTGTAGCCACTTCATTCATATGACTGGTACCGTTCGATTTCTGGTCAATGGAAATCACCAAGGTTATTGATAATGGAGATAATAAAATGTGAGGCTGGATGAACACAGCAGGCCAAGCAGCATCTCAGGAGCACAAAAGCTGACGTTTCGGGCCTAGACCCTTCATCAGAGAGGGGGATGGGGTGAGGGTTCTGGAATAAATAGGGAGAGAGGGGGAGGCGGACCGAAGATGGAGAGTAAAGAAGATAGGTGGAGAGAGTATAGGTGGGGAGGTAGGGAGGGGATAGGTCAGTCCAGGGAAGATGGACAGGTCAACGAGGTGGGATGAGGTTAGTAGGTAGATGGGGGTGCGGCTTGGGTTGGGAGGAAGGGATGGGTGAGAGGAAGAACAGGTTAGGGAGGCAGAGACAGGTTGGACTGGTTTTGGGATGCAGTGGGTGGGGGGGAAGAGCTGGGCTGGTTGTGTGGTGCAGTGGGGGGAGGGGACGAACTGGGCTGGTTTAGGGATGCGGTGGGGGAAGGGGAGATTTTGAAACTGGTGAAGTCCACGTTGATACCATTAGGCTGCAGGGTTCCCAGGCGGAATAGGAGTTGCTATTCCTGCAACCTTCGGGTGGCATCATTGTGGCACTGCAGGGGGCCCATGATGGACATGTCATCTAAAGAATGGGAGGGGGAGTGGAATCTCTCCAGCTGGAGATGGTCATTGCCTGTTAAGTATGTGGTATGACTGTCAATTGCCACTTTTTAGCTCAAGCCTGGATATTACCCAGTTCTTGCTACATTTGGAGATGGACTCCTTCAGTATCAGAGGAGTCGTGAATGATGCTGAACACTATGCAATCATCAACAAACATTCCCACTTTATGATGGAGGGAAGGTCATTGGTTAAGTAGCTGAAGGTGGTTAGGCCTACGCCACTACCCTGAAGAGCATCTACAGAGATAACCTGGAGCTAAGTTGACTGATCCCTAACGAATATGACAACCTTTTTACATGTCAGGCAGGATTACAACCAGTGGAGAGTTTGCCACTTGAGATCCATTGATTCCAGTTTTGCTAGAGCTCCTTGATACCACACTGAGAAAATGTGGCCTTGGTGTCAAGGGCTGTCACTCTTAGCTCACCTCTAGAATTTAGCACTTTTGTCCATATTTGAACCAAGGCTGAAATGAGATCAGGATCTGAGTGGCCCTGGTGGAACCTAAACTGGGTGTCACTGAGCGGGTTATTTCTGAGCAGGTGCTGCTTGATAGCGCTGTAGATGACACCAACCATCACTTTATTGATGATCAAGAGTAGACTGATGGAGCAGTAATTGGCCCTAGAACATTACAGCACAGTACAGGGCCTTCGGCCCTCGATGTTGTGCCGACCTGTCATACCGATCTGAAGCCCATCTAACCTACACTATTCCATGTACGCCCATATGTTTATCAAATGACAACTTAAATGTACCTAAAGTTGGCAAATCTACTAGCATTGCAGGCAAAGCGTTCCGTTCCCTTACTGCACCCTTTCCAAAGCTTCCACATCCTTCTTATAATGCGGTGACCAGAACTGTACGCAATACTCCAAGTGTGGCCACACCAGAGTTTTGTACATCTTCACCATAACCTCTTGCTTCCAGAACTCGATCCCTCTATTAATAAAAGCTAAAACACTCTATGCCTTCTTAACAGCCCTGTCAACCTGGGTGGCAACTTTCAAGGATCTGTGTACATGGACACAGAGATCTCTCTGCTCATCTACACTACTAAGAATCTTACCATTAGCCCTGTACTTTGCCTTCTGGTTACTCCTACCAAAGTGCATCATCTCACACTTGTCTGCATTAAACTCCATTTGCCACCTCTCAGCCCAGCTCTGCAGCTTATCTATGTCTCTCTGCAACCTACAGCATCCTTCGTCACTATCCACAACTCCACCGACCTTAGAGTCGTCTGCAAATTTACTAACCCATCCTTCTACGCCCTCATCCAGGTCATTTATAAAAATGACAAACAGCAGTGGCCCCAACACCGACCCTTGCGGTACACCACTAGTAACCGGTCTCCAGGATGAACATTTCCCATCAACTACCACCCTCTGTCTTCTTTCAGCAAGTCAATTTCCGATCCAAACTGCTATATCTCCCACAATTTCATTCCTCCGCATTTTGTACAATAGCCTGTTGTGGGGAACCTTAACGAACGCCTTGCTGAAATCCATATACACCACATCAACCAGTTTACTCTCATCTACCTGTTTGGTCACCTTCTCAAAGAACTCAATAAGGTTTGTGAGGCACGACCGTCCCTTCACAAAACTGTGCTGACTATCCCTAATCAATTTATTCTTTTCTAGATGATTATAAATCCTATCCCTTATAACCTTTTCCAACACTTTACCAACAATTGAGGTAAGGCTCACTGGTCTATAATTACCAGGGTTGTCTCTACTCCCCTTCTTGAACAGGGGAACCACATTTGCTATCCTCCAGTCATCTGGCACTATTCCTGTAGACAATGACGAGTTAAAGATCAATGCCAAAGGCTCGGCAATCTCCTCCCTGGCTTCCCAGAGGATCCTAGGATAAATCCCACCCGGCCCAGGGGACTTTTCTATCTTCACCCTCTGTAGGATTTCTAATACCTCTTCCTTGTGAACCTCAATCCCATCTAGTCTAATAGCCTCTATCTCAGTATTCTCCTCGACAGCATTGGTAGGATTAGTCTTGCTTTCTGTATACAGGACATACTTGGACAATTTTATACATGATCAGGTAAATGCCAGTGTTGTAACTGTACTAGAAAATCTTGGCTAAGGGTCTAGCAAGTTCTGGAACATAAGTCTTCAGGACTATTGCTGTAATGTTGTCAGGCCCATATCTTTTTGCAGTATCCTGTGTCTCCAGTGATATCATGTCGAGTGAATCACTCTAATCACTGTTTAATCACACTTTCCTAGCTGCATTCAATCTAAACACTGTCTCTACCTCACCACTACTCTGCCTCCATTGCCCCTTGTAGACTCACATCTTGTCATTGTCCACTAGGGCCACATTATATATATGGACGCAGTTGGATAAATCCAAACGTGAGCTTTTATTGACAGTCAGCAAAACGGTACACAAACCAAAGCAATAGAGGTAGCATTTCACTCCCACAATGCAAACCAAATATTGGTATCCTAATCAATGAGTGCTCACCAGTCCACAATTATCTATAACACCATGTTCTTACCTACTGGAAACAGATATCAATGAAGTCTTGTTTGGCCTGTAGCTCCTGAAACACCCATAGGAACTTATGAGCAGAAGTAGGCCATTCAGCCCCTTGAAACTGTTCTGCTGTTGAATGAGATCATCGTTGATCTGTAGCCTTAAATCACATTCCTGTCTTTGGCCCATAACCTTTAATGCATAAAAAATATCTATCTCAGATTTAAAATTAGAAACTGATCTCACATCCACTGTGATTTGTGGAGGAAACTTCCAAACATTTACCACCCATTGTGTGTAGAGTTGCTTCCTAACATTTCCCCTGAATAGCCTGGCCCCAATTACCATAAATTAGGATTAGGGCATTCAGCCCATCAAGTCTGCTCCACTGTTTGATCATGGCTGATATGTTTCTCAACTCCATTCTCCTGCCTTCTTCCCATAATCCTTGACCCCCTTACTAATCGAGAACCTGTCTATAAGACCATAACATATAGGAACAGACTTCGACAATTCAACTCATTTCTTCGGCTATGTCCCCTAGTTCTAGAAGTGTTGATCTCTATGATGCACAAGGAGAGTTTCTTCTTCAATGTCTTTGTCCTAAAGTGATACTGATGTCCCCCACCCTGAGTGTTGTCCCAGTCAATTACCAGTTCCATTTCACATTCTGAGAACAGAAAGTGATGACAGAGAATGCAGGTCATCATGGATACCATCAGCACTGGGGTCTGCCTGGTCATTACGTATCCTCCCAGAGCCTCCATTTTCTTGTCTATCCTGCAGTACCCTGACAACCCATTTCCACACACACTCATGTGGAGAAGAGCCACATTGAACTTCACCTCCAACTGCCCTCCATATCCCCTGAGTCCCAACATTACATCTTAATGATGTCCCACTGGTGTTGTCTTTTCCCCCATGGAACCACCATAGTGGTCACCACCAAATAATGCCCCCCTTACAGCTTACTATAAGCTCTGATGTTATTCCACATAATCCAGCCTAAAGCCCCCTTTATCCCCATCATCACAAATGCTTCTGTTCTCCCCCTGAGCCTTCACTTGCCCACCCTTTGTGGCAATCTGCCCTTACAGAACCCCATTCCTGAACGATTAGCAGAGTGAGTACAGCACCACATTCCCCTTCTCCAAAATGTTCAGATTCTAGCCTTGGTCAAGCAGGGCAGCTTCAGTGGGGTGCTCATTGGGGTGCACAACAATCATTGAAATATGACAAGGGTACTAAGGATGCTGATCTTTTGGTGGCTATCCGGTGAGTGATGAATTCTTCCAAGAAAGCTGTGTTGTAAGATAGGGCTAGAATTGGACACAAGAGACACTATGGAGACAGGTAGGTAGTTGATAAGGTACAGTGAGAGATCTCACTAGATCGTGCAGTAAGAAACCTTCCAAATATCTGAATTCAACTCACACCTAGCCAAAAGAAGTACAATTCAGCCCTTTGTGTTGGAAATATGTTTTCGATGTATCTTTTTTTGAACCAAATTGCTCAATTTGTTTCTGAAAGCTAATTTTAAAATTGTTTGATGACTGTTGTATCTTCAAATGTACTTCTTTGAAAGTTTGGATTGTCGTTTCCATTAAATTGCTGTAAAGCCTGGGGTACGAATTGCAGCTGTCTGTCTCATTTTTATTTTAAATGGCAATAGACAAAGATAAAATCTTTGATTAAAACTTTAAATTGTATTTGATTGCTCTTTTATATTTTTATAAAGCTTCTTTCTTCAAATCATCTTTTTTGTGTGTTTTAAGTCGTTGAAGTTCTTTTTCATCTCTGCATTATAAAAATATTCCTTCAACAAAGCCATAAATTATTTTTGAAGTGATTAAGATGTTACAAATCTTTTTAAATCTTATTCCAAATGAAACTTTATCTTCCCAATGTAAAAATTTAAGATGGTTCTGTTGCTGCATTTTATAGTTCATGATGTTGCCCACCATTTTGAACGAGATGGATGATTTGCACTATTTCTGCTTCTCTCTAAACTGATATGCACCCTTCACAATTTAAATTTTTTATATTAAATTTGATTCAATTTAACATGAATTATTTTCAATGAAAGCTTCTTTAGCTTTTCACTTATATATTTCGCCCCATGAACAAGCTGACTCAACCTTTTCTGAGATAACAAAGTGTGGAGCTGGATGAACACAGCAGGCCAAGCCGCATCTCAGGAGCACAAAAGCTGACGTTTCAGGCAGGCCTAGACCGTTCATCAACCTTTTCTGAACTGCTTTTGAAGCAATTATATATTTTCTTTCAAATAAGGAGACCAACAATGTACAGACGTCACATGTAGTCTCACTGATACCCTGTTCAGCTGCAGTAAAACATCCCTACTTTTATATTCCAATCCCCTTGCAATAAACAACAATACTCCTTTTGTGTTCTAAAACAATTGCTGTACCTGCATTCTAACTTCAGGACAAACAGAGCCATTTGTACCACTATGTTCTAAAACCTTATTTCACTTATATTCTTCACATCAAAATGGATAAGATCACATTTATCCACATTATATTGCATCTGGCAATTTTGTTTTGCCTGTTCACTTAACTTGTCTCTGTCCCTTTGCAGGCTCCCTAGCTCCTATTTTGGAATCACCAGCAAAATTAGGTGCCAAGTATTCAATCTCCCCAGCAAAATCTTCGTTCCTCATTGCAGACTGGTTAGCAAGGTAGAACACATGAAATAGAGGGAGAACTAGCTATTTGGATACAGAACTGGCTTGAAGGTAGAAGGCAGTGGGTGATGATGGAGGGTTGCTTTTCAGACTGGAGGCCTGTGACAAGTGGTGTGCCACAAGGATTGGTGCTGGGCCTTTCATCTTTTACATAAATGATTTGGATGTGAACATAGGAGATATGGCTAGTAAATTTACAAATGACACCAAAATTGGAGGGTGTAGTGGACAGTGAAGAAGGTTACCTCACAGTACAACAGGATCTTGATCAGATGAGCCAATGGACTGAGGAGTGACAGATGGAATTTAATTTAGATAAAGGTGAGGTGCCACATTTGGAAAGGCAAATTAGGGCAGGACTAATACACTTAATGGTACGGTCCTTGGGAGTGTTGCTGTACAAAGCGATCTTGGAGTGCACGTTCACAATTCCTTGAAAGTGGAGTCATAGGTAGATAGGATAGTGAAGAAGGCGTTTGGTATGCTTGCCTTTTTATGCAGCTATACAGGACATTCAATAGGTCACTTTTGGAGTACTGCGTGAAATTCTGGTGTCCCTACTACAGGAAAGATATTATGAAACTTGAAAGGGTTCAAAAAAGGATTTACAAATACATTGCCATGGTTTGAGGGTTTGAGCTATAGGGAGAGGCTGAAGAAACTGGGGTTTCTTTCCCTGCAGTGTCGAAGACTGAGGGATGGCCTCATAGAGGTTCATAAAATTATGAGGGTCATGGATAAGGTAATTAGACAAGGTGTTTTCCATGGAGTCGAGGAGTCCAAAGCTAGAGGGTACAGGTTTAAAGTGAAAGGGGAAAGATTTAAAAGGGACCTAAGGGACAAGTCTTTTCACACAGAGGGCAGTGTGTGTATAGAATAGGCTGCCAGAGGAAGTGCTGGAGACTCGTACAATTACAATATTTAAAAGGCATCTAGATGGGTATACGAATAGGAAGGGTTTAGTGGGATATGGGCCAAATGCTGGCAAATGGGACTAGATTTATTTAAGATATCTGGTTGGCATAGACAATTTGGACCTTTGCTTACTTTTCTATCTGCACTAACAGGACATTTTAAAATAAATTCACTTTTCACTTCAGAGATAGTAGGAACTGCCAATGCTGGAGAATCTGACACAAGTTGTAGAGCTGGATGAACTCAGCAGGCCAAGCAGCATCAGAGGAGCAGGAAAGCTAATGTTTCAGGTCTGGACCCTTCTTCAGAAATGAGGGAGGGGAAGGGGATTCTGAAATAAATTTATTTCAGAATCCCCATCCTCCCCTTTTCTGAAGAAGGCTCTAGACACGAAACGTCAGCTTTCCTGCTCCTCTGATGCTGCTTGGCCTGCTGAGTTCATCCAGCTCTACACCTTGATATCACACTTTTTACAGCTTGTGTTTTTCTAAACTTTGCTGTGATGCAACTGTCAGCTTTTATCCACTCAGTAACCAGTCATTCTGAGTCAAAAACAAGTAAACGCGGTCAGAGATTAGGTTGAAAGTTTTGATCCCAGTGAACAGTTGAGTTGCCAGTGAGTGATGAAGAAACATCTTACATTTCCACAGCAAAAGTACAAGCCAGGCGTAATATGCCTACTTATAAATTTTACAAAGGCATGTTCAGATGCTGTTGAGAAACCTCCTCCTCAGGGATGTAGGGAAGTACTCAAGGATGCACTTTATAGCTCAGTTTAGTTTAACAGGGTTTAATGTAGTTAATGATAGCTTAAAATTGTTTGTGACTTAGCTCTAAGTTTTACTCAAGCAGCATGGGTGTCCTGGGAAAACTGACCAGGGAAATGGAGGCAAATTTAACAGGTAACATTTCAAACTTATCATTGTCTCATTGGAATGAAAGTTCACAACTGGTAGCTGCTGTTTCAGTTCTGTCTGGCAAAATATGGCCGATAGTGTTTATGTGGATATAGCTATTTAAGGTTGGAGAATTTTAAATAGATACAATTAAAGGGGAGGGCAGCCTTGGATGTGTATGACATTGATATTGAAGTGGAAGGCAGTGATGACATGCTGTGCATGGAGACCACTGCTCAGGAGAGAGGCTGAGGTCACAGGAGGAAATATCCACATCATGCAGTTTATAGAGAGAGCCTCATCTGCCAGCTGGCCAGTGCTCCCATGTGCTAAAGTAATCATGTCAGCTGGTGGTAGTACCTGCAGCCTTCTACAAAAAAACCTGCTCAACCTCTGGCTTCACAATAGCTTTCAAGGTGACAATAAATCTTAACCTTTTCATCAGCATTACCTTCCATGGTTATACTAACATCAGTTCCGATCTCTATTTTGAGAGTGCCACAAATGTGCACGGACAGTTACTAATGACTTGGTTACAAAGGCAGACAAGTTTCTAAGTTTACCCCGTGTTGAGCATAGACAGAACTGTCAAACTGTAGACAGATTTGGTTTCAAGACTAATGTCACCAGACAAATAATCCAAAGGATAATACTGAGTGCTAACGTCTAGTGGTGCAGGTTCACATGCCTCCATAGTAGTTAGTGGAATTTGAATTGTATTAGTCTTTTAAAAATCTGGAATTAAACACTAGTCTCGGCAATGGTGCCACAAAATGACCATTCTCACCCCTTCCTGCTACAGTCTTTATAATGTCCGATCTCACATTGCAACCATTAATTACACAAGAGAAGATCGTGGTAATGTCCATAGACAGTAATCCAAAGACTCATTCTCAACCTTGGGACATGGATCCAAATTCCATTATAGAAGCTGGTGGAGTTTTAATTCAATTTGTTTTTAAACAACTACATGAACAAAGGTGGGAAGGAAGTTTTTGGAGGGGTCGGTGTGATCATCTCATTTAGTGGGTGCCTTATGTGGATTTGGTTGTTGCCAAAGATATTAACCCACGCTGTCAGACCACACCATCCTCTCAACCCTTTCACCAAGCTTTGAAAGAAGATGGTAGTGGTTTTTGGAAATCAATCACCTCAGCTCCAGGACTTTATCATAGGAGTTTCTTAGGTTTGGCTACCGGGGCCTAACCATCTTTAGCTGCGTCCTCATTAACTTTCCCTGCATCATTAGGTCAGAAATGGAGATATTTGCTGATGATTGCACAATGTTCAACAGCATTTGTGACTCCTAATACATTGAAGCAGCTCATGTTCAAGTGAAAGACCTGCTCAATATCTTAGTTTGAGCTGATATGTGATCGATGACCTGTCTTGGACTTCCCAAGTAAATGCAATAGTCAAGAAGGCACAACAACACCTCTTCTTCCTCAAGCGGCTCAGGAAATTTGGCATGCCAATGAAGTCCCTCACCAACATCTACAGATGCACCATTGAAAGCATATTTTCCGGGTGGATAATGGCCTGGTATGGCAACTGCTCTGCTCAGGTCGATAAGTAACTCCAGAAGGTGGTGTGCACAGCCCAGACCATCACGGAAGCAAACTTTCCACCAGTGGACTCTGTTTACATGGCTCGCTGCCACAGAAAGGATACGAACATCATCAAAGACCCATTGCACCCTGGTAATGACCTCCTACAAACCTCTTTCACCAAGCAGAGGATACAGAAACCTAATCACACTCACAAGCAAGTTCAGGAACTGTATCTTCCCCACCATTATCAGACTGCTGAATGAACTCGAACCTCAAATAATGTAACCTGCAATATAACCTTTATACCTCTAAGTCTTTTTGATCTGTACACCCCTTGCTTGCTGTGATCTGCCTATACCCTCAAAACAAAGCTTTTCACTGTATTTTGATACATATGACAATACAATCAATCAACTAAATCAATCAATTTGCAAGTAACATGCATGCCACATAAGTGCCAAGCAATTACTGTCTCCAACAAGAGACAATTTAATTATTGCCACATGGCATTCAATAGCTTCACCATTGTTGAATACCCTAAGGGTTACCATTGAGCAGAAACTGAACTGGGCTAGCCATACAAGTGGTTACATGAGCAGTTCAGATTTAGGAATCCTGAGCAAGTAGCTGACTACCTGACCATGGAATACTCCCCAATTGCCTGGATGAATGCAGCTCCAACAACACTCAAGAAGGTTCAGACTATTCAGGGCAAAACAGGCCACTTGATTTTTACCCTCTCTATAATCATTCACTGTTTCCACCACTGACACAAAGTAGCAGCAATGAGTACCATCTGTAAGATTTGATTTGATTATTGTCATGTACAGAGATACAGGGAATGGTATTGTTTTGCTTGCTCTCCAGACAAATCAGACCTTACCTAAGTACATCATAGTAACAGAACAGAGTGCAGAATATTGGGGATAACAAAGTGTGGAGCTGAATGAACACAGCAGGCCAAGCAGCATCTCAGGAGCGCAAAAACTGGCGTTTCAGGCCTAGACCCTTCATCAGAATATTGTGTTGCGACTACAGAGAAGGTGCCGAGAAAGATAAACTTTAAAATATGGGAGGCCCATTCAAAAGTGTGGCAACTGGACGGAAGAAGCTATTCTTGAATCTGTAGTATTTATTTTCAAATTTTTGAATCTGCACTGCAGAAATTCACCTAGGCTCATTCAATAGGACCTTCCAAATACACAATCATTACTTGCTTGAAGAACAAGCGCAGTAGATGATGTGGAGCTGTCAGTGTTGGATTGGGATGGACAAGATCAGAAATCGCATGATACCAAAGTATAGCCCAACAGGTTTATTTGAAAACACAAACTTTCGGAGCCTCAGTCCATCTTCCAGTGTTAGTGAGAGAGGTAGTATCAGACACAGACTTTATAAGTGAAAGATCAAAGGGTCACACCACTTGATAAGGATATACTAAACAAACCTAAGATAGAACAAAGAACAAAGAAAATTACAGCACAGGAACAGGCCCTTCAGCCCTCCAAGCCTGTGCCAATCAAGATCCTCTGACTAACCTGTCATCTATTTTCTAACGGTCTGTGTCCATTTGCTCCCTGCCCATCCATGTACCTGTCCAAATATACCTTTAAAGACGTTAACGTGTCTGCGTCTACCACCTCCTCTGGCAACGCGTTCCAGGCACCCACCACCCTCTGTGTAAAGAACTTTCCACGCATATCTCCCTTAGATGCTGTCAAATCTTTTTACTGATTAATATGTATATGTAAATCCTCAAATTCCTGTCAAGTCATGGTCCTGTGAGAACAGAAGGTTTTATCAGTGTAAAGAAGAGGAAACATTTTAGGTCACACAATGCATGTTAGGTGTGAGACCTTGTGTAGAATCTGTTTGTGTGTTAGTTTGGAGTCAGACTGGTTTTATTTCTAAGGAAGGAATTTATAAAATGCCATAAAGACTGACTGTCAATAAATTGTGAGCTTTTTGAACAAAATAAAGCGTATCTGCAAATACAAATTCACCCATAGATTCACGTGTGTGTGTGAGTGTGAGTGTGTGTGTGTGTGTGTGAATGAGGGTGGGGGAGACAGAGAGAGACCGTGAGTATTGGGAGGGGGGAGACAGAGAGAGAGTATGTGTGTGAGTGAGGGGGGGAGACGAGAGAGAGTCTGCGTGTGTGTGTGTGTGTGTGCGTGTGTGTGCATGTGCATGTGTGTATGCTTGTGTGTGTGTGCGTGTGAGTATGTGCTTGTGTGTGTGTGTGTGCGTATGTGTGTGTGTGTGAATTATGATGTGGAGGTGCTGGTATTGGACTGGGTCAACAAAGTCAGAAATCACAAGACACCAAGTTATAGTCCAACAGGTTTATTTGAAGGTAACAACATGTGAAGCTGGATGAACACAGCTGGCCAAGCAGCACAAAAGCTTAAGGCTCATGTTTTCAATTAAGCCTGAACTATAACCTGGTGTCATGCAATTTTTGACTGTATGTTTGAGGGGGGACAGAATGTGTGTGTGTGTGGGCATGGGAGAGAGAGAGAGAGAGTGAGAGTGTGTGAGTGGGTTTGTGAGTGTATAATGTGTGACATGAACTCAAGGTCCCAGTTGAAGCCATCCTCAAGGGTACCAAATCTAGGTATCAGCCTCTGCTTGGAGACTATACATTGTTGTATATCCCGAAGTCCACCCTGGAGGGCATTTACACGAAGATCTGAGGCTGAATGCCTTTACAGTCAGTCAATGTGACATTTTATAAATTCCTACTTTCGAACTAAATACAGTCCGACTTCAAACCAACACACAAATAGATTCTAAACAAGGCCTCACACCAACCATGCATTGTCTGACCTAAAATGTCACCTTTTCTTTACATTTATAAAACCTTCAGTTCTCTCAGGACCATGAATTGAAATGAATTTGGGGGTTTATATATACAATCTAAAATAAAATAAAATCTTCTAACTGAATCAAGATTTAACAGCATCTTAGGTTTGTTTGTACATCCTCATCAATGGTGTGGCTCTTTGATCTTTTTCTTATAAATTCAGTGTCTGATACCAACTCCCTCACAAACACCTTAAGAAGGAGCAAGGCTCAGAAAGCTTGTGTTTTCAAGTAAAACTGTTGTCATTGAAGCCCACAGCACAGAAAGGACCCTTCAGCCCATTGGAACTGTGCTGTCAACAACAACCTAACTATTCTAATCCCATTTTCGAGCACTGGGCCCAAAGCCTTGTTTGCCTTGATACTGCAACTGAACATCTAAATACTTCTTAAATGTTATAAGGGTTTATGCTTCTACCACACTTAAAGGCAACGAGTTCCAAGCTCCCCCCACTTTGGGTGAAAAAATTCTTTCTTCATATCCCCTTTGAGCCTGCTGTTCCTTATCTTAAATCTATACTCCCTGGTTATTGATCCCTCCACCAAGGGGAAAGTTTCTTCCCATCTATCCTGTCTATCCCCTTCATAATTCTATACATGTCACTCATGTTCTGCCCTCAGTCTCTTCTGCTCCAAGGAAAACACCCCCAGTCAATCCAATTCCTCTGAAACTTGCCAGCCAGGCAACATCCTGGTACACCTACATTCCTCAGCCTTGTTGTCCTAGACTCAACCACCTGAAGCCGCTTCATCAATGACTATCCATCTGTGATAAAGTTAGAAGTAAGGATGTTTGCTGATGATAGAATCATAGAATCTTTACAGCATTGGAAAGAGACCATTCAGCCCATTAAGCCTGTACTGACACCCTGAAGACCATCCACCCGGACCTTGACTCCCACTCTATCTCTGTATTTACCATGTTAACCGACCTAACCAGCACATCTCTGAACACTATGGACAATTCGGCATGGCCAATCCACTTAACCGGCACATCTTTGAACAGTGATTAGAAACTGGAACACCCAGCAGAAGCCCATGCAGGCACAGGGAGAACATACAAACTCCACTCAGTCTTCCAAGGCCAGAATCACATATGGGTCCCTGGTGCTGTGAGGCAGCAGTGCTAACCACTGAGCCACCGTGCCGCCCTCAGTGTGTACCTCAGTTCATCTGCCTTGTTCGTTAGATTCCTTGCACTAAAATAAGTACTACCCAATCTTACCAAACTCTCTTGTGCCTTAACTGGCCTATATATCTCCTTGATTTACTTGCTGTCTCTTCTAATATTGGCTGTTCATCCCCTCCTGTGGCACATTCTCTCAGGATCCCAAACCCAGGATCAACTGTTATGATTAGATTAGATTCCCTACAGTGTGGAAACAGGCCATTCAGCCCAACAAGTCCACACCGCCCCCTGAAGCATCCCACCCAGACCCACTCACCTATAACCCACATACCTGAGAACAATACAGGCAATTTAGCGTGGCCAATCCACCTAGCCTGCACATCTTTGGACTGTGGGGAGAAACTGGAGTACCCGAAGAAACCCCATTCAGACACAGGGAGAATGTGCAAGCTCCACACAGACAGTCGCCGAAGGCTGGAATCGAATCTGGATCCCTGGAGCTGTGAGGCTGCAGTGCTAACCACTGAGCCACCATGCCATTCTGTTATATAAGATAATTGTTCTGAAAACGTTCATGTTCAAAATGAGAGTAAGCTCCACCTGTTTAGGACTTGGGTAGAGAAAAAGAGAAAAATCTTAGGACCTTGAAGAGGGCAGGCTGCCTATCTAGGTCTCCTAACAACCTTTGTAACAATGTCTACTTTACTAACATAACTTGTACCGGAATAAACTACATCTCATTTAAGACCTGAGACTCTTCTCATTAAGACTTACTCGTGGTTTTCTTCCACCACTGTATGGCAACTGTGTCCTTAAACCTGGTCAATGAATGAAGATAGCAGCAGCAAACTAACCTGAAAGCAAGTGGGCACTGCAACACATACATCCTGGCAACAGTAGTCAGTATTGTTGTTTAATACCACAAAGTAACAATGGTGACAATTTCCGAAGATCCAAGAACAGTGAAGTCTAGTGGGCCAGAAAAAGCACTGGGCATTTCCAGCTGTAAATATTTTATGGCTTTAAAAACTATTCTTAACTGCAGCAGTTGAACATTCACACAGCTTGCAGGCAAGCCCGAGGAAAGAACAATGAGAGAGAAATAGCACTTATTGGTTGAGGGTGGGGGGGGTGATACTTGCTTCATACCTGGTATGAGAATAACAGAGCCGGTAGCTAGTTAGAACTGACAGTTAGAAATTACACTGGGAAGTGAAAATCCGTGAAAGCAGTCCTGACTATAAGTTCAGCTAGAAAATGGACAGGCATCAGGTCTCCATGAGGAAAAGTAGAAGTACCTGTTAGGCAGGGGGAAAGATTTACCTTCATGATGCAGGACGGGCTGAGAAAGCTAGAAATTAAAAAAAGGTGCACTTATAAGTCATAATGAGAATTTCCACCATATCATGTGGGCACCAGGCAGGGTTACAGCACAGAAAGCAAAGCCCAGAGGAATATCTTTAACCAAGGGTGCAACACTGGTAACATCACAAAGCCAGAATTAAGGTGACCAAGGGGCACTTTGAAAGCCCAAACAGACAAATTCTAACAGATGATTGTAACAAGATCGTTGAGACTGCAATAAGAGCAGGAGATCCTTAATTTAGAGTACAGAGATACAGTATTCCTATAATACAGAATTTAAAGCTTTAAAAGTAAGAAATTAAACCATTGAAACATATAAAAAATTAAAGTCAGGCATAAAAGTGGCATAGAGATACTGGGGAATTTTAAAAAAATTTAAAGCAAGTAAAATAAACTCCCATTTGGAAGAAACGACAGGAGAAAATCATGCTATGTGGCAGATTTAAAGTCAAGTCTAAAGTAATTATATGTGCACTCACAATGCTAACGCATACAAGGCTACGGGACAGGTGTTGAAAATGGGATTACAATAATTAGTTCAGAAATAGTAAGAACTGCAGATGCTGAGGTCAGAGATAACACAGTGTGGAGCTGAAGGAACACAGTAGACCAGGCAGCATCAGAGGAACAGGAAAGTTGATGTTTTGGGTCAGCACCGTTCTTTCTGAAGCAAATAAAATTCTTGGAAGGAGGAAAAGAGGTCATCCTCCATAGGAATCCATAAATAATGTCATTAATTATCTCCAGAAATTAGTAGAAAACTGTAACCGTGGACCTTTGAAATCAGAATCTACATGAGGTAGAATTGTTGTTGGAATTACAGATGAGAAAAGACTTGAATTTGGCTAAAAGTAATTTTGACTGAGGTACAAGCGGAAGAATCAAAGATGGTTCCTAAGAGAAGGAAAGACACCTTACTATGGGAAAGGAACAGAATCCATTCAGTTAAGTAAATAAAAAATACCCTAAAGTCTCATGTGACATAAAGAATAGGACAGCAACAGATACCGAAAGTCTGTGTCATAATGTGGAACAAGGAAGCTTCACAGGCTCCAGCAGTGCCCAGCTATTTTAAAAAAGTAAAGCTGAAGAGCTCTTTGTCATTTGCAGAAGGTGTGTAGTAGGGCAGAGTTAGATTAACAAAATTTTAAATGTTAACTTATACAAAAGTTTATACGTACAGCTACTGACTTTAGAAAAGACACCCAATGCATTCCCGAGGGAAATTGATGATCCAACCAGCTTAAGTTTAACAGAGATAATGGGAACTGCAGATGCTGGAGATTCCAAGATAATAAAATGTGAGGCTGGATGAACACAGCAGGCCAAGCAGCATCTCAGGAGCACAAAAGCTGACGTTTCGGGCCTAGACCCTTCATCAGAGAGGGGGATGGGGGGAGGGAACTGGAATAAATAGGGAGAGAGGGGGAGGCGGACCGAAGATGGAGAGTAAAGAAGATAGGTGGAGAGGGTGTAGGTGGGGAGGTAGGGAGGGGATAGGTCAGTCCAGGGAAGACGGACAGGTCAAGGAGGTGGGATGAGGTTAGTAGGTAGCTGGGGGTGCGGCTTGGGGTGGGAGGAAGGGATGGGTGAGAGGAAGAACCGGTTAGGGAGGCAGAGACAGGTTGGACTGGTTTTGGGATGCAGTGGGTGGGGGGGAAGAGCTGGGCTGGTTGTGTGGTGCAGTGGGGGGAGGGGATGAACTGGGCTGGTTGAGGGATGCAGTGCTTGCTTATGTCAATGGACAGCTCATGGTAATCTTTTACTTTGAGTGAATAAGTAAAAGTTACAGCCTACGGAGGTGAAACTATATGGTCCAGGTGGAATAATTCTTAAGATCATGCTACAAGCAACACTGTAAATCAAAGGTAGAGTGTATATGTCATTCACAGTCAAGAAACCTCACTCTTGAGCACTCACACATGCCTCAATCCCAACATTCTTAAAATAGCAGGAGGATTTCAATTAGTTGCAATGGATAACAAACAGGTCAGGAGAGGCCAAGTTCTTAAAGTCTGTCCAAAGACAAGCAAGTCAGTGACAAACCAATCCAAGAACAAATGGTCATTAAAGGGGCAACTGGTAAAAGGTTTAATTGGGCTTCCTATGCGCATGGTGGAACTCAAAAGGAAGAAACAATCTATTGGGAGTACAAAGTGTGGGGCTGGATGAACACAGCAGGCCAAGCAGCATCTGAGGAGCACAAAAGCTGATGTTTTGGGCCTAGACCCTTCATCAAAAAAGGGGGATGGGGAGAGGGTTCTGAAATAAATAGAGAGAAAGGGGGAGGCCGATCGAAGACGGATAGAGGAGAAAATAGGTGGAGAGGAGACAGACAAGTTAAAGAGGCAGGGATGGAGCCTGTAGAGGTCAGTGTAGGTGGGGAGGGAATAGGTCAGTCCAGGGAGGACGGACAGGTCAAGGGGGCAGGATGAGGTTAGTAGGTAGGAAATGGAGGTGCGGCTTGAGGTGGGAGGAGGGGATAGGTGAGAGGAAGAATAGGTTGGGGAGGTGGGGACGACCTGGGCTGGTTTTGGGATGCAGTGGGGGGAGGGAGATTTTGAAGTTGTCCAATCCACATTGATACCGTAGGGCTGTAGGGTTCCCAAGCGGAATATGAGTTGCTGTTCCTGTAACCTTCGGGTGGCATCATTGTGGCACTGCAGGAGGCCCAGGATGGACATGACATCTAAGGAAATGGAGGGGCAGTTGAAATGGTTTGTGACTGGGAGGAGCAGTTGTTTACTGTGAACCAAGCGTAGGTGTTCTGCAAAGCGGTCCCCAAGCTTCCACTTGGTTTTCCTGATGTGGAGGAAGGCACAACAGGTACAGTGAATGCAGTATACCACATTGGCAGATGTGCAGGTGAACATCTGCTTGATGTGGAAAGTCTTCTTGGAGCCTGGGATGGGGGTGAGGGAGACGGCAAGGGGGCTGGTGTAGCACTTCCTGTGGTTGCAGGGGAAAGTGCCGGGGAGTGGTGGGTTAGAGGGGTGTGTGGAGCGGACGAGGGAGTCCCGGAGAGAGTGGTCCCTCCGGAAGGCAGACAAGCATGGGGATGGAAAAATGCGTTTGGTGGTGGGATTGGATTGTAGATGGCGGAAGTGTCAGAGGATGATGTGTAGGATCCAGAGTTTGGGAAACCCCCTCGTCCTCACATACCATCCCACCAACCTCCAGTTCCAACACATCATCCTGCTGTGTTCACATACCTCCACACTTTGTTATCTCGGATTCTCCAGCATCTGCAGTTCCCATTATCTCCACTCTATTGGGAGTACTATGTTGGCATGAGAGAATTGTTTCATACCGTCAACAAAATAGAAATTTGACTACACAGGGTTAGCAGAAACATTTTCCACTTGTATTAACATGAAGAGCATTCAAATGACAAAAATCAGCAAATTTTATGAGAAGTCACAGATGATGAGAAAGATAATAAACAATATTACCCAAGTGAGCTAACTGATGAACAATAGCATTGGCTGGTGATCACATTGTAATCATTGATTCAAATTTGAGATCAAAAGACAAAATTACAAATTCTGGAGGAAAATTTCAATTTTTCATCTCCCAATTTAGATTTATCAGTACCAGTGCCGAAACTAAGTCAGCATCACTCCTTAACAGCATTATTAAGGAAGAGAATGTATTGAATAGTAAAATAACCATGGAGATCAAAGTGAGATGTTCACCCTAAATAAATTGAGGTAAAGAATTTACTTCCTTCGATTTGCTCACACAGATTAAAGATGGGCTACATATGACACCATGGGAGCCAACACGAAGGTGGAATGATCAATGTTCAGAGATTCAGGATATCATCAAGAAGAAATAGCTTGTTCCAGAAATCCAAGCTAGTGCCATCATGGGAATAACTGTTTGAACACAGCAACCATCTTACATGAAATAAATTCATAAGATTAAAGGAGTCCCAATTGACATCATGTGGAAATTAAATGATTTAGCAGGAGAGAGCTCTTCTATAAAATAAATTCAGGAAATTAAGGATCCCGTAGATATGGTAAGGGTTTAACAGGGACAACGTCTTTAGTGAAGCACATCCAAGATATAAAAGATCTTTACGAGTGGAGAGACTTTACAGACTGCACAAGTTCAAGCACAGAATTAAGATAAACAGTCCTCAAGCCATAAGCTCCGCCTGCCTTCCAAACAGAAAGATTTGTGGATGAATTGTAAATCTTCAAACTGCCTGAATTTGTGGAGTCTGAGACTTGGAATTGACAGGATAGTGACAACTGAAATTATGCGTTAACTTTGAGGGCAAAAAGAACTTGGGGAAGTACAGTATGAAGTAATAGTTTGAAAGTGTTAATATTGGAGGCTGCATAAAGCTTCCTTAAATGTAATGATATGGTAAGGACTGGGATGGAAAACAAAGGGCATTTCAGAATCTCCAAGGGAAGAGAACTGTTTCCTAAGTCTTCTTGCAATCTTTGTAACAATGCCTATCTTACTCATGTAGCTTGTACCTGTTTGCAATAATGCAATAAACTACATTTTGTTTAAGTCAAGGACCTCTTGTAAAGGCTCACTAGTGGTTTTCCTTTCCACTGTAAACCATGTAGGGCCTAAGGTACAGTCAAGGATAGATCAATTACACAACCAGAAATTTGTAGTGATGTAACAGAAAGATATCCCCAAATTGAAGCATCTTCCTTGTTTCATTTCCAGCACATTATAAACGACAAGTTAAGCTGCTTAATGCACAACAAAAAGATGAATAGACTGCTCAGCAAGGAAAAATAAATATTTTTGATTACTGCAATAAGCTGTTAATGTCTTTGGATATTATTGCATTCAGAAGCCTTCATTGAAACTCCTGATTATGTAAAGGTTGACAATGTGTGTTTTGAGTTTTTTTCAATATTTACAAAGTAAACCAAATTAATTCAGCAAAGGGCAAGAGCGTTCAGTTTCTACATACTGTGCAAGTCTGAAAAAAAATCAACATTTTACCGGCTTCCAAAACAAAAGCCTAAAATTCTATATGAGATAACTTGTACATTATAGTCTACCATTATCACATAAGGACCCTGAAGAAGGTAAACTCTCTCCCATTATCATTAATATTTATTGTGTTTTGCACACATGCAAGTGCCCAGCACCGGAAACATGCCAGGCTTCCCACATAAAGCAAGAGGAGCAGACTATGATTTGGAGCTCTCCTGCCATATCTTACCCATTTAACGTAATTAATCCTGACAATGTCAAAGACTATTTTTTTTGCTTCCAATACTCTCCTTTCTGAAAACAATTTCTCATTGCTTATCTCTCATTAGCCAGCAGCAGTTTCCAGAAGCTGTTAAGGCTTGTCCTCCTCTATCAACTGGAACATTAAATGCTGACCTTCTTGTTACAATGTCCTGTCTCTTGTCCTCTGAACCTTGTCTAAACATTAAGTTGCAGGAAGAAAGAGGGATGGAAATGCTACAGTAATGTAATGTTTGTGGCTAATCATTCCTCAACAGCAGTTTCTTCCATGACACCCTTCACACCTGCGCTAACTGCGAAGTCCACTCCCAGAATGCAAACAAACATTGTCTCAGCAACCTCTAGTTGGGCTTGTTGGGGGGTTTAAACACGAAGCAGGCATTAGGCCAGTTACCTAGGGAAATTGAGGGCCGGGAAGTTATTTAAGGTCCTCTTGACATGCCCATGCAGGCTGTGGCAATTTCTTCAGGCACTTAGCCAAACTAATAGTCCTGACAGGAGCCACTGAAGGTTGCCACTGGAAAGGAAAATTTGGCTTCTTTCATTTTCCTCAATATGGAGCTGAGAGGAGCAGAGGAGATTACCCTGTGTTGGTCCACTTTGAATTTGCAAGTAAGATTCAATTTCCAGACCTTTATTGTTCATTATTGGGGTCTGCTTTAGCTTTTTGCTTTGGGCTAGTACTTAGAAAATAAACAACAGAGGAAGGACTATATCAATGTTTATTAAAAGTCACAATTGTACCAATTAGAAATGTCTCAGAGTGCTTCCAAACAAAGAATGGACGTCCAAGAAGGAAAGGATGTTTTAATACATGACATGAAATATTTATTTTGTGATGTGTTAAAGTTTTTGTAGGCTTATGCTGTGCCTTCTCCCTCCCAGACACTTACAATGTTTCACACTTCTAAAGATGGGCAATCCTTTTCCCTAATTAAGTGTCAGGCTTGCAGCTCACAGGTTTTAGCTCATGTTATGAAATATTCAGTTCTTTTCTCCCTGTTGGTGTGAGTTCTCAAGCGACAACGTTGGTCTGTAATGCCACAGGAAATATATTATGTGCTCTTTATAATTATGACAGCCAATTAATCACAGTTGACTTCTGCTATTAATATATTCATTTTTTTGACAATGAATCATCTTTATGTGTGTTAATTGATGTGGAGAGTACCTTGTAGCTAGTCAAACCCCCGGTACACCACGCAATTCTTTTGTGCACATGGCCATTACGTCCTGCTGATATATGAACGTTATCTGTATTCTGCACACATTCTGATGCCATATTCTGCACACTAATGAAAGACAAAATGCTGGAAACACTCAGTAACTCAGGCAGTATTATTGATTTTTTAAAATTTAGATTCCCCACAGTGTACAAACAGGCAATTTAGCCCAACAAGTCCACACCAAGCCTCTGAACAGCATCCCATCCAAAATCCTCCCCCGACCCTATCTCTGTAACCCTGCATTTCCCACGGCTAATGCACCTAACCTATATATCCCAGAACACTATGGGTAATCTAGCATGGCCACTCCACCTCACTTGCACATCTTTGGGCTATGGGAGAAAACTGGAGCACCCAACGGAAACCCATGCAGACATGGGGAAAACATGCAAACTTAACATAGATGGTAGCCCAAGACTGGAATCAAAACCTGGTCCCTGGCACTGTGAGCCAAAATCCCACCTGCTCGCAGAGATAGAAGCAGAATTAACAATGATTTTTGATATCCTCTGATGGGAATATGCAAGTGATATCCCATTTCTGTGCATTTGCAGCCATTGTGTATTCCTGGAAACATGTACCATTGCAGAGTGACACCAAAGTGTGAGGACAGGAATGTTTTTGAGAAGTTTCCATGAGGGAAGCTGCTGCAAGGAACCTCATTCATGGCTTAATAAACTTTTACCACGATTAAAACCAAAATGAACTGAAAATTGAAAATGTTATTTGGAAATAATTGCAATCAATATTTGACAGGTCTATTAAGAATGATTTTAATTAACTGTGATTCAAACCTATTACACCACCAGAAATAGATTTCAGTTCATATTATGAAAGAAGGGCTTGATTGTTAGCTGGTTACAAGGCAAAGGTTTAGGATTTCTACTAAAAGCATAAATAGGAAGGTTAGCATCATTGTCCCAAGTAAACATGTTACTTAAAAAATGGCTACTGAAGTTGAATAAATATGGCCCATATTCTTTACCATCAGTGTCAGACACCTTTATTTAACGCTGACCAGGCAGAAAATGATTTTCTTTACTTCCTTCTATTTTTCTGGCTTATCTTCTAAGAGTGATCCTTCTAAACTCAGTCAGCACAGGAATCCTTCAGAAAAACAGTGAAAATAATCTATGCTGAAGCCCTCATTCCATTTTATGGTATTGATTGTTGTAGATGACAACATGGCAAGGTGCTAGGCAGTGTAGCATGCCAGCTGAGTTGGCTACTAGATGGGCATGAGGGTTAGGGCAGTGAAGTTGTGTCAAACCATGTCAGACATGAATTATGGGGTCAGAAGGTGCAGGAGGTCAGGGAAATCTTGGGGGGTGGGTGGGTCAGGATGAGTCAGAGGGTCAGGGGAATTTCGGGCCGTGTGAGTAGTTAGGAGGTCAGAGAATGTGAGGGGTGGAGGTTGTTCAAGGTTAGGTTGAAGGAACAGGAGCAAAAAGGAGGTTTGGATGGTCAGTGGCTGTCAGAGGCTTGAGGTTAAGGGCTCAGAGGATAGGAGGTTTAGGGGATTGGTGTCAGTTATGGGGTCAGGTCACAAAATTATGGCAATTGTTCAGTAGAGAGTCAGGAGGTCAATTGTATAGTCACACAGGAGTCAGCCATCATTTCAATCTATATAACATTTCCTGCATAACTATCCAGGTAAGTAAGTCAGATATATTCCAAGCCTCCGACTCTAATTCACAGTTGGAACATTTGTGCAGGGGCCCAGGAAACTGAAGAATTGCCTATTAATGTTTAAAACTCCAGGCAATCCTCATGGAATCAAAGCATCAGTATTTCTAAGAGATCCTGATGCATTTCTTTTGGCGGGATAAGTCCATTGTCTGGAGATTAGACCATCTGGGAGAGAATTAATTCTGCATTTGAAGTATTATTAAAGAATGAAAGGGAATTGATACAGTGCTGTGTCTGAAACTAGCAGAGGTAAGGATTTAATTGCCATTCTGTACTGAGAAGAGAAATGCATTTTACCATGAGATGAAAAAAAACTTGTAATTAGTAATAGTAGGAACCGCAGATGCTGGAGAATCTGAGATAACAAGGTGTAGATGAACACAGCAGACCCAGCAGCATCAGAGGAGTAGGAAAGCTGACTTTTCTTCAGGCCCGAAACGTCAGCCTTCCTGCTCCTCTGATGCTGCTTTGCTTGCTGTGTTCATCCAGCTCACACTTTGTTATCTCCTGTAATCAGTAAAGCAGGAATCACATCAAAGCCACAACTCATTACTTCAATTCATTCCTTCATATATTCATTCTCCGATAAATGAAGTACCTGCCTTGGTCAAAAAACTTTAGCTCTTGAACCTCTGCCAAGCATTCAAAATAGTCACAGCTGTTCAAACAACAGTCACTTTAGTAAAGAAGTAAAACAAAATCCTTGCATAAATGTCAACAGTTGAATTTTTCTCAGTCCATCTGAGTTCAGACTGGAAGTTGAGTACTTTCTTGAATTTAATTTCATACTCGTTGTGCCACCAGAGCACAATGGACACCACTAAGGGCAGGGGGTCAGAAGATCAGAGGAAATTCTGTTGAAACATTTTATTAAATAGAAAAATTTACACTACCCAGAAATAGTATGAATTAATGTAAAGCACCTGTTGAAATGAATTTGGGTTTGCATCATTGACTACTGGGTTGAACATGGCAGACAGCTGGCATTTCAATCTGCTGTCTCTCTTTACATAGAACATAGAACATTACAGCACAGTACAGGCCCTTTGGCCCTCGATGTTGTGCCGACCTGTCATACTGATCTCAAGCCCATCTAACCTATACTATTCCATGTACGTCCATATGTTTATCCAATGACGACTTAAATGTACCTAAAGTTGGCGAATCTACTACCGTTGCAGGCAAAGCGTTCCATTCCCTTACTACTCTCTGAGTAAAGAAACTACCTCTGACATCTTTCCTATATGTTTCACCCCTCAATTTAAAGCTATGCCCCCTCGTGCTTGCCGTCACCATCCTTGGAAACAGACTCTCCCTATCCATCCTATCTAACCCTCTGATTATTTTATATGTTTCAATTAAGTCACCTCTCAACCTTCTTCTCTCTAATGAAAACAGCCTCAAGTCCCTCAGCCTTTCCTCGCAAGACCGTCCCTCCATACCAGGCAACATCCTAGTAAATCTCCTCTGCACTCTTTCCAAAGCTTCCACATCCTTCTTATAATGCGGTGACCAGAACTGTACACAATACTCCAAGTGCGGCCGCACCAAAGTTTTGTACAGCTTCACCATAACCTCTTGGTTCCGGAACTCGATCCCTCTATTAATAAAAGCTCAAACACTGTATGCCTTCTTAACAGCCCTGTCAACCTGGGTGGCAACTTTCAAGGATCTGTGTACATGGACACTGAGATCTCTCTGCTCATCTACACTACCAAGAATCTTACCATTAGCCCTGTACTTTGCCTTCTGGTTACTCCTACCAAAGTGCATCACCTCAAACTTGTCTGCATTAAACTCCATTTTCCACCTCTCAGCCCAGCTCTGCAGCTTATCTATGTCTCTCTGCAACCTACAGCATCCTTTGTCACTGTCCACAACTCCACCGACCTTAGTGTCGTCTGCAAATTTACTAACCCATCCTTCTACGCCCTCATCCAGGTCATTTATAAAAATGACAAACAGCAGTGGACCCAACACCGACCCTTGCAGTACACCACTAGTAACTGCTCTCCAGGATGAACATTTCCCATCAACTACCACCCTCTGTCTTCTTTCAGCAAGCCAATTTCCGATCCAACTTTAAACTGAAGAAGTCTTCATGCTTCCTTCAAAGCCACTTACAGCTCACAGGAATAACGTTAGAGGAATGCACTACCATTATATTTTGTTAGTGAGATGGTATTGCTAAATTGGGAAAGTGCAATATTACACATTAGTAATTCACTTTCATGGCTTAACAAAATCTGACGTTCTCTCATTTATCAGCTGCGGGCATTTTTTTTCTCCCTTGGTGGTAAGAAAGAACTTTTGATTTACAACTGAATATCTCAAAGGATTTTACAGGCAATGAAGAATCTGAAAACGGAGCTGCTCATGTAATGGAAAGAGAACACAACAAGGTCCCATAGACAGCAATGAGCTAAATGACCAGGTAATTAATGGATAGGTTCTAGCCAGGACATGAGAAGACCTCCTCATCTTTAAGGAATCTTATAGGATCATTTGTATCCACTTAAGAGATGGATAGGCTTTCTGCAGAAGATCTCAGCTGAACGGCAGTACCCCCAGCAAACCTGCACTCTCAATTCTGGTACTTTGAGTAGCAGCCAGTATCATTTGCACATCTCAGGTGTGAGAGTTGAACCCACAAACTTCTGATTTCAAGATGAGAGTGCTGCCATGGAGAGATGGCTCCCACCTGTCTTACCCTGCTTCTGTAGCAATCACAACATAACATAAATATTTATAATCTTTTGTTACCCACTAGTTTCATCCTTACACATTCAATTACTGCATATCATTGCTAAAAAAAAGTTTAGAAATGCCTGATCCCAATTAATTGAAAGTCGCATTGGTTTCAGTGATTAATGGCTCAGGGAAAGCTGTAGGGAATGAATTAATTGACAGTATCTTCAATTACTTGCACAGCTGCTGAGAAGTCCTTCTATGTTAGTGAGGCTAAGGCACAGGACAAAACACATTTAAATTAGAATATAAACATTAATTTTGTGATATGAGCCCATGCTTTCATTTGCTGCCATGTACTGCAATTTATAACGCTGTGGGAATGCCAGGACAAATTATGTATAAATGTGATTTTCTCAGGCTCTTTGTATTTTTTCCAATCATTTTGTTCAGTAATTTTAGTTAAGTTTTGTGGGTTCATGTAAGTAAATACATTAACTTTGCAACATGGAGCTTTTCAGCTTGTTCATAAACAATACAAAATTAAAACTTTGTCCAATATTTTCAAGCAAGAACTAAGTGATGAGGCTATTTTAGATTACCCTAGTCAGAGGAAAAACATACTAATAATTTTCTTGTAACCCATAATCAGTAAGCAGGTTTTCTATAGATGTTTGGGTAAGAGGTGTGAAATTAGGAACACTATTTTCTCTCTCCCAGAGATAGGCAGCTATTCAGGAGCACACATTTATACCTCTGATGGACATCTAGAATGTGCATAATTATTATGGACCTACATAAATCAAATGTTGTTCATGGGATAATTTGCATGTAGCAGCAGTTTGAGGCATTGCTGGGTATAAGCACAGAATAAGGCTTTGAAAGGCAGTTTTTTTTGTCTCTCTGGCACTCAAGGGATTGGGGAGCCAGGCAAAACGTGGAGATGACGCGCAAGATCAGCTATAACTATTTCGAACAGTGAAGCAGGCTCCAGGAATGAAATGGTCTGCTGCTATTTCTCATGTTCTTAAATAGATGCAGAAAAATTCAAAATTTCATTTTAAAATTAAAAGAATTTGAACAGAATTGAAAGTGTTCTAAATGTAACATTTACTCCAGGTGTCAACTGACCCAAGAGACAAAGCAAAGTCTTGAACATGGTACTGTTCTGAAAGGCTTCATTTTGGTAAAAACAAACAAACAGCCTGTTATAAATATTGCTGCTTATTTTCACTAAATGTAGTGGTGCAACTTTTCATTCTGTATTAATTTGCAATAGGCAAGTGGGGGTCAGGAATTTAAGAGCATCTCTGGTAATGATCCAAATCTTTTGCAGTGTTTTTAAATAATTTAGACAAGGCACAAATCTCACGATTGAAGAAGAGATTGCAATGTGAATATATTCTGTTTCCTCATTGTGAGTGGATGGTGGTAATTGCTTTAATCACCATGATAGAGCCATAAACTAAATTAACCAAATTTACTAAATGACACGTAAAGAAGAAATTACAAACAAGATTGCACCTTTAACACAAATCACAATAAATGCAAATTAAACATATGACTTAAGAGGCAGAAGGTACTTTAAAAGAAAAAGTTAAAATTCAATTTAAATAGAAGATACAATAAAGATACATCTTATCAACCAGAAGAACCCACATTTGTCTTCTGCACAGTGTGAAACAATACTGGTCCATAATGTGCTGATCTTTATTCATGGTGTGGAGGTTCTGGTGTTGGACTGGAGTGGACAGTCAGAATTCACATGACGCCAGGTTATAGTCCAACAGATTTATTTGAAATCGCAAGTTTTTGGAGCATAGCCTCTGTCAGGTGAAGAGAGAGAGAAGCTCACAGACACAGAATTTACGGGTGGAGGAGAGCTCAAGGGCAGAGAGATCAAAAAACGATACAAATGGTGTGTGTGGAGTGTGAAGTAATAAGTCCCTGCAGGGGATCAAGAGTGTCATACAGTGTGAGTAAAGTGTCAGCAACTGAATAACAAGCAAAGGGGTGATTTATAATCCGATTAACTGTGGCAGAGAGATAATTACAAAAAATTAAAAATAACACCTTGCTGGATACCAACCAAATGATTGGGATAACATGACAGGTATAAGAATCGCATGCTAAGGGGCTAACTAAAGACACTAGTAATCCAAAACTGAACAAGCTAATTAACGTGATGGTGACAAAACAGGTCAGACCTTCGGCATGCAACTCTTACACCTAACATGTTATTCCAGTCATTTGGTTGGTCTCCAGCACGGCATAATTTTTAATTTTTCACAATTATCTCTCTGCCTCAGTTAATCTGATTATAGGCCTTCCTTTGGCTTATTATTCAGCTGTTGACACGTTACTTACACCATCTAACACTTTACGTCACCTGCAGGGATTTATTATTTGGCATTCCACTCACATCATTTGTATGGTCTTTACATCTCCTTGCTCATGATCTTTCTGCCCATAAATCCTGTGTTCTTTATTTTCTTTGTTCATTCACAGGATGAGGGTGTCACTGGCTAGGCAGCATTTATTGCACATCCCTAATTGCCCAGAGGACAGTTAAGAGTCAACCACATTACTGTGGGTCTGGATTCACATGGGGGCCAGACCAGGTAAAGATGGCAATTTCCTTCCCTAAAGGACATTAGTGAACCAGATGGGTTTTTACTGACAGTTGACAGTGGATTCATGCTGATCGTTGATTTTTAATTCCACATATTTATTAAAATCAAATCCCACCATCTGCTGTGGCGGGATTCGAACCTGGATCCCCAGAATGTTACCTGGGTCTCTGTATTAAATGTCCAGCAATAATACCACCAGGCCATCACCTCCCATTCTCTCTCACTTCACCTGACAAAGGGACTATAATCAGAAAGCTTGTGATTTCAGATAAACCTGTTGCACTATAACTTGATCTTTATTCATGTACAATTGGCTAGGAATCCTCTCTGGCGTCAGTTCCATGTTTCATAGTTGTGATCATCACTGCACGCTTTTGGCTGTACTCCTGTATCCCTGTACTTGAAATTACGAGAAAATAAAATCTAATTCTAAATTATCAGCACGACCCACTTCTATGGAATAAAAACCGAAAGAACTGTGGATGCTGTGGATCAGGAACAAAAACAAAGTTGCTGGAAAAGCTCAGAAGGTCTGGCAGCATCTGTGAAGAAAAAAATGAGAGTTAACGTTTCGGGGCCTGTTCTGAGGAAGGGTCACCTGACCCGAAACATTTTCTTCACAGATGCTGCCAAACCTGCTGAGCTTTTCCAGCAAATTCTGCTTTTGTCCCACTACTATGGGCTCTCTCTCCCTCAAGTGGCAACAGTTCTGGTGGCATACCTATCCAGGCTTGTTTTTCAATTACCAATGCAATAACAGCCCAGTTTATGGTTTGGCTACTTCTGGTAAAACTCCTATTCATGGAGCCTTCCAGGTTTGAGGCCTTATTGGACAGATTAAACACTTTTTCCAAGGGTTCCTACTTCCATTTCTCACAGAAGAAATATTGATTTCTTCCTGATTTGCCTCTTCTCCTCCACCAGCTTTAACATTTACTCACTTCACTGCAGATACACGGTGATAGCTGTTTTTATCATCTACAAGATGTACTGCAGTAACTCACCGAGGCTCATTCCATACTACATTCCAAACACACAGCCTCAACCACCTGGAATGACAAGGACAGAAAATACTTGATGACAACACAACCTCCAAGTTCCCCATGCTGACTTGGAACTATACTGCCGTTCCTTCGCTATCACTAGGTCAAAATCCCAGAACTTCCTTCTTAAAAATACAATTGGTGGTCCTACATCCAGCAGATCAAGAAAACAGCTCATCACCACCTTCTCAAGGGCAATAGGGACGGCTAATAAATGCTGACCTAGCCAGTGATTGGCTCATATCATTAACAAATAATACAAAGACGTTCATGTTTCCCTCTTTCTGCTTTTGCCTACTTCTGCATCTTTACCCATTCTGCTCTGAGGCATCCTTCAAGTCCAATGGGTATAGAGCTTCTTTCATAAATTTCTCCCTGTTGGTACGAATTCTAGGTAACGTCTGTAAACCAGTTACTTTTATTATTTAAAATAATTACAATTTTTTGGACTGAAAGGTCTGTTTCCATGCTGTATGACTGTGCATCTGTGATTCCTTTAACTTGATACAACATCCCTTTCAAATGCTCTTTTTAACATTTAAGACTTTTACCGACTTCTTCAAGAATTTACAAATTTTCTTTAGGATACAACTTCCAGATCAAGATCATTGCAGTAAGCTCCAAATTTTAAAAAAAACTGGTTAATGACCAGATACTGACATTAGTTATAAATCTGTTGAATTATTATCATAGTTGCATTTTCAATAATTATTTTTCCCTTCTTTCTTCAGATTTTTTTAGTTTGTTTTTAGTTCGAACATTTATGTATTATATATTATAGAATACAGCTAAAATAATTTAAAGTGAAATGCTTATAAATTTTCAACAGCAAGAGCTTTCAAAAAGAAAGGGAGGTATATCAAAAGGATACAAACCTTCAGAGAAGGACTGAGATGCCATATAAATACAGCCTGCAGATTCTTGTAGCAGTGACTCAAGTTAAACATAGTGTTGGTTTGGCTTGAAAGTGTCTGTGTTTAATATTTGATAAAAGGCTAAAGGGAGATCAACAAATGCAAGCGCCAGGTTGCCTATATTCACACCCGTATTTGCAGATACAGCAAATTATTAGGAAGGCAAAATAAATATGGGCATTTATTACAAAGAGCATGGAATAGTACAGCAGAGAGGTTGTACGTCAGCTGCACTGTCCTTTGATGAGACCATGTCAGTGTACTGCACTCTTTTTATCTCCTTATTTGAAACAAAAATGTAATTACATGAGCAGAAGTTAAAACTGGTTCACTTAATTCATGCCTGAGATGAAAAGCTTCTTTTATGAAAATGAACAGGTTGCCAATTTGAGTTTAGAACATGAGAAGTGAACTCATTGAAGCATGTAAGATCCTGAGGGGACTTAATGCCAGGTATTGGTTTCTTTTGAATGAATAATTTCATTCTCACATGTATTTTCCAGTTAAAAGTACAATAAACCAGATTGAAAAGCTTCCACTCTCACCATGATCCAATGCCATTTTGAATAGTTAAAAGAACAATTTTTTAAAATGATATAGGTTAAAGAGAGCCCATAACCCTTCTGCTACCACATTGTTACTGCCAGCTCTGGGCCCAACCAATTTCGAGGTCACTGCACCTCAGGGGCCACCTTTAGCCACTGGGTCTACATCTCTGGTGTCAACTACGGTGATATAACAGCCGATGCCGGGTCCTGTGCTCGACCCTCCACTAGCCGCCTCCTCACCTCAATCTGCCAGGGTCCTGATCCGGACTCACCGGCTGCCACCGTACTCAGGACCCTGATGAAGCTGTGGTCCACCCTTCTCATCGAAGCCGTCATTGCTAATGCCGCCCCAACCGAGCTCTCCCCAGAAAGTAGGTAGAAGCAAAAGCTAAAGACAAGAAACAAAAAGAGAAAAGAAGAAATAAAAAAGGAAAGCAGACAAAATGTACAAGCCCCGAATGCAAGAGGCACTAGAACCAGGAAGTGCACTTTAAGAATAGGAGGGCTTCCTTTTAAGAAGGTGATGTGATTTCTTTCCACTGGGGCAACATTAACCTGCTGAATTGAATATCCGAATTAAACTAAATAGTGGGGCAATAGATCAATTTTGGAAAAATGTGGCAAATGATAAAGAAGAAACAAGGCAAGGGAGGACGATATTAATATGGGAAGTGATAATCAGACTGTGACAGGAAAGGATAAGATCATAAATCTCGGAGTAAATCAGCTGATAATGTTGGAGGTTGCAGAAAGATTAAAAGCACAACATGAAAGGCTTGTTATCTGAGTACACATGGTATTTGGAACAAAACACGTGAACTTAGAACCCTAGTAGAACTAAACAAATACAATCTGATAGCCGACATAGATACATGATATTTGGATGAAGAGTCATCAGACTTGAAATGTTAAATCTGCTTTCTCTTCACAGATGCTGGAAGATCTGCTGAGTTTCTCCAGCAATTTCTGTTTTTGTTTCAGATCTCCAGGATCTGCAGTTCTTTGTTCTGTTATTGATATGTGGCTCTGGGATGATTTAAATTAGGGCCTGATTATTTCAAGGAACAGAACACGTAGGAAGGGCAGGAAGCTGATAAAGGATGGAGAAGTGGTTCTGTTAACTAATAATGGTATTAACACATCGGAGAAAGATGACACAAGTTCAAGGAGTCAGGATACAGAAACAGTCTTCGTAGAAGATGCAGATAGATAAAGGCAAATTGTCACTTATAGGAGCGGTGTACTGGCCTTCTGGCAGTAACAAAATGATAGAAGAGATTATAAAGGAAGAAGTAATAAATGATTGTCAGAAAGATGCCGTTTTAAATAGGGGATATCTTAATCTACAATAGACTGAAACAATTAGCCTGGTAAGGGGTGTTTAGATGAAGAATTCAGAGAACGTCTTTAAGATAGTTTCTTAAAATAGCACTTGCTGGAACTAACCAGAAACAGGCTGTACTAAACTCAGCACTATTCAATAAGATAGAATTAATTTCTGACCTCAATGAATATGCCACCAGGTAGCAGTGAACATAACATGATTGAATTTTATATTCAATTTGAGGAAGGGAAGATTGAGTTCAAGTTCATTTTTTTAAAAAAAGGAATAAGAGCAATTACAAAGGCATGAAACAGCGCTAGCTGTCATAAACTGGCAGATTAGGTTAAAGCATAGGCCAACAGAGACTGATATATTCTAACGAGAAAGATAGCTTTCACAGGGAGGATCCAATATCTGAGGTTAATTAAAAGAGTTCAAGATAACATCAGCTTAAAGAAAAAACAAACAATTCCATAATGTTGAGTGGCAGGACAGAACATGACACAGAATATAAAAGGTAGCAAAGAATGATGTAAGGAATAAATAGGAGGAGAAACATGAGAGTATGAGAGAAATCTAACTAGAAATATAAAAATATAAAGTGAGCATTTTTATATAAGGAGGCTGCAAAGGGATACAGACAGACTAAGTGATTGGCAAAGATCTGGCAAATGCAGTACAATATGATAATATGAAATTATCCATTCTGGTAAGAAGAATTTAAAAAAGCACAGCATACACGTGGTGGAAGATTGCAATGCTCAGAAATGCAGAGGGCTCGGAGTAACTTAGCTCATGAGTCACAAAAGGTTAGTATGCAGGCATAGCAAGTAATTAGGAACGATCATCGATTGTTATAATTTATTGTGAGGAGGATTGAACACAAATGTAGGAAGGCTATGCTTCTGTCATACAAGACACAAGTGAAAGTTCATATGGCATACTGTGCAGAGTATTAGTTCTTCTATTATGCTTGTCTGTGCATCACCACTATACCTCCACTCCTCATCCCTCCCACGCCACATTAGCTATATTCTCACCAGCCACACTAGCAAACCTTCCCACAAGGATGTTAGTCCCATTTAAGTTCAATTGCAACTGTCAGGCGAGTGCAGGTTCTATCTTCCCAAGAAACGGGCCCAGTGATCCTGAAATCTAAAGCCCTCCTACAAGCTTCAAATCTCTAGCCATACATTCATCTGATCTATTCTTATAGTCACTAGCAAGTAACACCAGGAGAAATCCTAAGATTGCAAACTTTAAGAGCCTACCTTTTAATCTGGTACCTAGCTCTCTAAATCATTGATATAGGACCTCATCCCTCTTTGTATTTAGCCCCAGTGTAAACCACAATCTCTGACTGTTTATTCACCCCTTCAGAAAGCTCTGCAGTCATTCAATTAGACACTAGACCCTGGTCCCAGGGAGGCAACGTATTATCCTACAGTCACATCTACTGTTCTCTTTTTCTTCCTGGTTCGCTCTGACTGCACTCCGCAGAGGAAGCCATTCTCACTGTTTTCAAACACAGAAAATCTGTTCTTGAGTAAGATGCATTCTCGGACTTTTGTGACTGCCTGCTTGCCACTCTTCTTATGACAGGTGGTCACCCATTCCCTCACCGACTGATTTCTTCAAGCTGCGGGGTGACCACATCTAAAAACCTGATTTCCACTGAACTCAGATTCATGGACACGCAGCAATGAACTCCAGCCAAGGTTCAAACTCCAAAACCTGGCACTCAAGCTGATGAAACCAAATTTTCCTCATTCTGCAGGCTGTGGGAATAGACAGTTGAGAAAGTTGATGAAGGTGAGCAAAACTATGATGGAAAATAGCTGTCTCCCAACCTAATGGTCTGAAGATGAATTGAGCAGTTTCAGTAGTCATGAAAATCAAGTTGGATCTAGTTGTGCCATTTGATCCATATCAGTAATATTCATTAGGCCTAGCATTGTTTCTGGTAGGAGTGTGGACTGAAAAGTAGAACCTCTAGCTGTAGTTTCCTTTACCTTTGTCACTTTTTGTTTAGAATTATAAGTAGGGGAGACAATGTCCCCTAGCAACCTTCTGGGGACCTGGTTTGTGTCCTACCATGGCCGGTAGAGGAATTTGAATTCAATAAGAATAATCTGGAATTAAAAATCTACTGATGACCATGGCAACTTGTATACTTTTCACTTTACTCATTTGAGCACATGACCATTTCCAATTGTCAGAAAAACCCATCTGGTCTTCAAAGACCAGGAGGGCTTCTGAGCTACAGTTATGTGATTGACAGTCAGCTGTCCTCTGAAATGTTCTAGCAAGCCACTTAGTTATATCAATCACTATGAAGTCTCAGCAAAGGAGTGAACCTAAATGGGTCATCTGGCATCCACATAGGCACCAGAAAAGACAACAGCACAAACAGTCCTGAAAAGTCCTCCATACTAACATGGAGGGGACTAGTGCCAAAATTGGGAGAACTGTCTTGCAGACCAGTCAAGCAACAGCTTGACATAGTCATACTCATGGAATCATACCTTGCAGGCAATATCCCAGATAGCACCATCACCATCCCTGGATATCTCCTGTCCCACTGGCAGGACAGACCCAGCAGACTTGGCAGCACAGTGACACACAGTTGGGAGGAGGTTGTCCTGGGAGTCCTCAGCGTTCACTCCGGACCCCAGGATAAACAAGGGCAAGGACATCTCCTGCTGATTATCACATACCATCCTCCTTCAGCTAATGAATCAGTGTTGATTCATGTTGAATGTTGAATGGTAAATTCCCCCATGTTGAATAACGCTTGGAGAAGCCATTGAGCGTAACAAGAGTATAATGCAAGAGTGGCTCAGCAGCAGCACTTCTGATCAAGCTGGTCAGTTCCTAAAGGACATAGCTGTTAGTTGGATCTGCAGCAAGTGGTGAGGGAAACAATGAACAAGAAAAACATACTCAACCTCATTGTTACCAATCTACTGACAGCAGATACATCTGTCCATGACACTATCAGTAAGAGTGACAACTGCACAGTCCTTATGGAAGTGAAGTCCTACCTTCACAGTGAGAATAATCTCCATCACATTGTGTGACACTATCACTATACTAAGTGGGTCCAATTTCAAACAGATCTAGCATCTCAATGAACCCAAACAATTTATGAGGCATTGTGGGCCATCAGCAGGAGCAGAATTGTTGTCTGGCACAACCTTCAGCCTCATGGTCTGGCATATACCCTCTTCAACAACTACCATCAAGTCCAGGGATCAACTCTGTATCAATTGAATGCAGATGGGCATGCCAGGAATGGCACCAGGCATAACTAAAAGTGAAGTGACAACCTGGTTCAGCTATAAAAAAGGGTAACCTCTGTGCCAGACAGCATTAGCAGCAAATGATAGACAGAGCCAAGTGATCCCAAAACCAACACTTCAGATCTAGGCTCTACAGTCCTGCCACATCCAGTTGTGAATGATGGTGGTTAATTGAACAACTCACCAGAGGAGAAGACTCCTCTACCAACACTTAGTAGCTGCAGTGTGTACTATCAACAAGATGCACTGCAGAAATTCACCAAAATTCCTTACACAGTACCATCCAAACACTCGACTGCTTCCATCTGGAAGGACAAGGGCAGCAGATACATGGGAACACCACCTCCTACAAGTCACCCTCCAAGTCACTCACCATCCTGATTTGGAAATATTTCAATGTTGCTTCACTGTCACTGGGTCAAAATCCTATGTGTCAACCCATAGCAAATAGATCACAGTGGTGCAAAAAGGCAGCTCACCACCATCTTCTCGAGGACAACTACAATGAGCAATTAATTCTGGCCAGTCAGTGAGACCCATGCCCAATTTTGTGAAAATAATAAAAAAAAATAGTGAGATGAAAAAATGGCCTCTATTTTTTTTTCAGATATTTTATAATCTGTTCAGGGATCTTATTGCATACCTCTAGAGCTGGTGGGACTTAACCCAGGCCTCCTGGGCCTAAAGTGGCAACACTACCGCTGCAGTACAAATCTCTGGATCAGGTAGGATGTGAACCTTGGTCTACAGACTCAGAGCTGTGCCACAAAAATCATCCCAACATTTCTTCATTCTTCTACACCTAGAAATATTCTTACACAAAACTGAACTTTTATTCTTCCCCCCTCACCAAATCACCCCTGACATTTATTTTCATCCATTAACTATCACCAGTAAATTAATCATGTTTTCCAATCAATTAATTTACATACAAAATCTGTTAAGGGCAATGCAAACGATAAAAGGTGACAAAGAGGTAGGGGAAGGAAGGGTCTAAATCAAAATGGAGTTGGAAGGGGGTCTACACCTTTTCCAAGATTTTTTTCATTTTTAAAAAAAATTTAACCTATTGTTCCAATCAACCTCTTTACAGATGTGATTACTCACCTCTGGAATAGGAAGGTCTTAAACCTGGGGCTCCTGGTTCAAAGTTAGGGATACTATCGCTGCAGCACAGGAGCCCTTGTCAACACCTTCTCAACCCAGGTACCTTCTCATACTTCAGCCATGTAACTGCTATCAAATGAATTGAATAGAATTGAATTAACTTATGGTCACATGCTCAAATGAGTAAAGTGAAAAGTTTACAAGTTGCCATGCTGGATCAAAATACCCCCATGCCAGGCCTGAGACCACCGCATCAGTGCAGGAGACCACCACACAGACTGGAAGACCCCCTCGCCAGGCCGAGAGGACCTCCTGATGGGTCCGCATTGAATCTGAGAGTTTGAAACCGAATTCACACTGAGGTCAAGAGTCTGAGTCTGCACTGAGGCTGGGAATTCAAGACATTTCCAAGAATAAAGAAGAGAAGGAAAAAATAAACCGAGAAAAGTTAAAAAAAAAGAAAAGAGAAAAAGAAACTAACAGATCGGATGAGCTCCAGCTGAAACCTCCCGCTCTGCTACTGTCTGGGAATGTATCCAATACAGGTATCTCTTTACTTCTCACAGGGACAATCCAGGGATGCTGGTATGGGACAGAGAATCAGCAGAAGAAGAGAGAGTCCACTTCAGTCCAATTCACAAAATCAAATGCAGTTCTTTCTCTAGAACAAAACCAGAAGTTGCTAGAAAAACTCAACAGATCTGGCAGCATCTGTGAAGAAAAACTCAGAGTTTATGTTTCAGGCCCAGTGACCCTTCCTCTGTTTTTGAACAGGGCAGAGATAATGGAAAGGGTCAGGCAGGTCAGGCAGCATCTGTGAAGGGAAATCAGAGTCAAAGTTTTGGGCCCAGCAACTTCTGTTTTTGTTCCTGATTTATAGAATTTGCAGTTCTTTTGGTCTTTGTTTAGCAGTTTGTTTTCTCTGTCTCTGTCTCTCCCTCTCTCTCTGTCTGTCTCCCTTCCACATTTCTGACCTGAAGCTCATTGTTCAGGCTGCTGGAACCAATCAAAATAGAATGATAAATGAACTTGACTCATTTCTAGTTAACTCAGTTTAAATATCACCATGGGTCTGCCACATTGTAATATTTTTGGATTGCCAGGAAAAGGCTTGGGAACTGTCTATGTCAGAGCTATAAGAGGGTGCTCCAGTCATTAGACATAGTATTGTCACAGACTGCGGCACTAGAACCAGGCTATTTGGCCCATTGATGATGCTCCACTGTTTTATTAGCAATGGCAGCTCTATTTCATTAAAATTAATTCCCAGGCCTTATTTTATATTGGCTAATAGTTCATATTACACATTGTGGCCAGGCCCGATGCAGCCCTATGACCATGGCCAGCTCTGTCTCATCAGCAGTGGAGGAGCTTGGGCCCCGAACCCCAGCGACCGATAACCAGCGGCAGTGACTGGAGGAGTGTTGGATGGGGAACAGGAGATATGAGACCAGGTCCATGGGCATCTCCAACTCAGACACAGCAGTTGCGGCAGTGGCGGTGGCAGCAGAGGTGTGACTGTAACTAAGACCTCGGGGCCTATTACAGAGACCCAGCCAATGTCAAGTAGCAAACAGAGGAGGAGCTGAGGAGGAACAAGAGTAAGAGGGAAAGATGATCTCTATTGCAGTGAAATCTTGCATGATAATCAGTGTGTCAAGATTGCACCAGAGTGTGGCGACACTTTGTGTTTAAAGATGTGAAAAAAATACTTTTCACTGTATTTTTATATAATTGTGCATGTATGGATGAACTGCCAGAGGAAGTGGTGGATGCTGGTACAATTATAACATTTAAAAGACATCTGGGTGGGTATTTGAATCGGGATGGTTTAGACGGATGAGGGCCAAATGTTGTCAAATGGGACTAGATTAATTTAGGATATCTGGTCAGCATGGACGATTTGGACTGATTATTGTTCTTATTGTACATCCCTATGATTCTATGACTGTATGTGACAAGAAATCTAAATCTAAATCTATATCTAGTAGTCTCATTTTGCAAGTAAACATGCATTACCATTTTAAGCATCTTGGCAGCTATGGCCTTTTGAAGAAGTACATTCTGTATTCCCACAGCCTTTCATCTGAAGGTGATTGTCTGAATTCATTTCTGCCTGGTTTCCTTTAAATGCCAAAATTATGTTCATTTATTTTAGAATTTATTAATAGAGGGAAAGACTGTTTTCTAATTATTGCTCCAAACCCTTTCATTATTTTGAACACTTTGATTAGATTGTATAAGTTGTTTGGATGATAATGCAATGTTACACAGTCTCTTACCCACAATAATTATGGATATCGGTCTGAGATATCATTTTTGGGGTGTTTATGAAGTAATATTGTCTTTCTTCAGATGGAACAAGGAAAAATTAATCCAAAAAGTACTCTTTAATTTTAATAACATTTCCTGTCTCAATCTAATAAATGCTGTTGCTAAAACCTTTTTGATCAATGCTTTCACTTGCAAATTATCTTCGAATTATTTACTAGTTTATCTTCTGAAGCACTATGCAGATCAAGTCAAGAATAAGCATAGTGCTTAAGTAAAGCATAGTAAGACACCAGTATATAATTGGACCAGGACAAGGTGTCTTGTGGTGCAGTGGTAGTGTCCCTATCTCTGGGTTAGAAGGCCCATGTTCAAAGTGCCATCTCCTTCAGGAGTGTGTCATAACCTGTGTGAACAGATTGATTAGAAATACCTAAGTTAGGACCAGGAGATCCAAGTTTCAATTGAAAGTTGTGCATTCTGGCCTTACAATACTTTGGTTTGATATAGGTATCACACATTGAAAGGAGGAAATGATTGGAGGATTGCCATTTCTCTGCAGTAAGCCTGAAGAACTGTGAGGCACAGAATCGGCAATGCCACTCTTGGTGTCTACTTATAATGTGGGGTTAGTGGGAACAGGAGGAAACCTGGAAGGTTGGCTAAGATGTATGCCACCAAGTGAGCCAGCAGATGGCGGGTAAGCATCTGAAGCAGCTCCTGACTGGCAGCAGCAGAAAGCTGATTAGATACAAATAACCAGCTATCTGGAGGCAAGTGGAGATGCAGTTGGCATCTTAATGTCTTTTTCATTTATCACTCCCACTGTCAGGGCCACTCCTGCTGCTGGATGAAGACTACAGCAAAGGTCCTCCTGTGAAGTCTGGCCCCCTCCACAATGATAGGCTGGCTACTTCGGCAACAAATAATTTTTAACAATTTTATTTATTTTTCTCGAAGGAAAACAAACAGTAAAACTGCAAATCAGTCATTCTGGTCAAACCCATCTAATATAGATAAAATGGAGGTTCAGTATGTACATTTGAAGTATGACTGTCTTTTTTTAAACCTGTTTTTTTACCTCTGGGCTCCAAGAGGATATTCCCTTTAACTTGTTCCATGGACTAGACGGTGATGTCCACTTCTCCAAGCGTCAGGGCACGATTTCAGGCCCTCCAATTGGATGGACTGTATGCTTGTTCTGTCCACCATCCTTAACCAGATGCACTTTCAGAGGCCATTCTTTAAATGGTTGCCTTAAAAAAGATTGCCGGTGTCAGGCATCAGCTGTTGGGCCAGAACTTGCTATTGGTCCTGACCTCATGTTCAAAAATAGCAAAGTTCCTCTCAAAGTGACATGCTTGTATAGGCAGTTTTAATTGTGATGGAAAAGGTCAGCACAAAATTTTAACACTGGCAATGCTACACACTGTGCACATGTACAAGGCATCTCAGTGTGTTGTGGACATACAGATGAGATCTCCATCCTCTTATCGCTTTTCTAGAGTATCTGCCATCCTGATCTCCAAAGCATGCTACTTCAAAATTTATGTTAAATTGTATCTGCCACGGCTTATTCATCTTCCAATTTTTTGCTTTATTCTTCACTTCATTCTCTATCCAAGTTTAATACAATTCTGAATCCAGCGTCACTTGACGATTTTTTGGCCAAAGCAATTATGACGCAATTCACTTAGCCAGAGTAGACAAAGTCAAACTCGGTTGCTATGTGTGAAATGAATGTTGTTGGTTCTCTCTCGCATTTTTCATGATGGCATCTTTAGCTTTATGGAAACTGCTTGCCCATCTCATCTGAGACGGTGCACATCCTGCTCATTGATCTATGTGCTATCATTTGTAAGCACAAATAGGGCAAGACTCTAAAACAAAAACAGAAATTTCTGGAGAAATTTAGCGTGTGCAGGAGCAGCTGTGGAGAGGAAACTGAGCTAACATTTCAACTCTCAGTGACCCCTCTTTGGAACTGTACAACTTAGGGAAAGGTTCTGCCAGTTTTCTCTCCCTATCTGACTTACACCATCCTCAGTTTTCTGGTAGTCATAGCATCCCTACAGTATGGAATCAGGCCATTCAGCCCATCAAGTCCACATTGACCCTCTGAAAAGAATCCCACCAAGGCCCAAACCCTACCCTATAACCCTACATTTCCCATGACCAATCCACTTAATCTGAATACCTTTGGACTGTAGGAGGAAACCAGAGCACCCAGAGGAAACCCACGTAGACACGGGGACAATGTGTAAGCTCCACTTAGACAGTCGCCTGAGGGTGGAATCAAATCCAGGCTCCTGTCACTGTGAGGCAGCAGTGCTAACCACTGAGCCACTGTGCTGCCCTATAAGTAGATACATGAGAAAAGTAATCAGTGCTGGTTGGGAGAAACAGGGCCAGAATGTGGGTGCAAGCATAAAACCATGTCCAAACATGACTGAAGACCGATTCAGTAATCCTAACAGCGTTTGGGGATATAAAACTGACAGATGGTGCCCATACCAACGATATTAAAACAACGCTACTCACATAATTAGAAAAGACATGCAGTAAATTTTCACAAGACAGCTGTTATGCCAGTATGTGTGGAGTTAAGTCAATGTGATTGACTTCTTGTTTTGATTGTTTTTCAGTGGTGCCCTGTTGCAGGAGTGCCTGTCACCCAGGTCTCGTTGTTCTATGAAGAAGAGTTCCCAACGTTTGTAAATGTTTTGCTGAAATTATTGTATCGTTAATTTAGTACATTCCTAGTGTTGGGTTGAATAAGTTGTGGACTGTGAGTGAAACAGAAAAACTGATTAAATTATGCAGCCAGATCCAAGTGCATTAATCAGTCCTGAGTGAACTCTTCTGCAGAAGCACCTGCTCACTAATGCAATATAAACATTAGTGAAACCACTTTAGAAATCTATTTTATTGTTAGGCTGAGGACTGAATGAGTCATTTGTTCGCATTCTTCTCACTTATGCCTTATTTTGTTGGAATTCTGCGGTGTTACTGGCAAAGCGACCTATTTTCTTAACTTCTTAAATCTTGAATCCAAATTTGCGGACAACCATCCATCAATGTTGAGACATGTGGCTGCAACCAACTCCCAGAGCATTGTTAAGGCCATAGTCTGACTCACAATCAGTTAGCCCCATCCATACCAAATTTACTTTTAAATTCACTTTCATCCACCTCTGCCCACAGCACTGAAATAGTGGAGTCAAAAATCACTGCTTACATCTTATTCAACTGCAATCAGCCTCTAGCTTTCAAAACATAGGATTACTTCACTGTCTTCTATGCCTGGAAAACTGATGACTCTGCTCAAATTGCACAGGCGTTAAATGTATGCCCAATACATGGTGCCGTAAGTGTGCAGATTATATTTATTCTTCACCTCATTCTATTTCCAAGTTTGATACAATTCGGAATCTAGCATCACTTGTTGATTTTTTGGTCGAAGCAATTATGACGCAATTCAATTACCCAGAGTAGACAAAGTCAAACTCAGTTGCTACGTGTGAAATGAATGTTGTTGGAAGAGCACTGCCTGTCATATTAGTAAAAGAGCTGAGACACAGGTATGAAATGTACCTGAAGTTATGGAAGTATCGAGGTTGTTGTATTTGCAAATTGAAGCCTCGTTGGCTCATGCTGCAGTCAGTTTCTTCAGAAGTTTATTTAAAAAACTATCAGTGCAATGTAAACAGATTGCTGGAGGCTGCCAACTGAGTGTGATTTTTTAATTGCCTGTTGTGGAACCAGGAAGGGCAGGAATGACCCTCCTCCCTGCTGCATATTGAAACTTCAGGCTGTGGTACAACAACCTTTCCCAGCTGTGTGCAGCCCTGGGTTCACCTGCTGTCCACCCACTCAGCACGTCTCCCGGTAACTGATGAGCTGCTTCACTGGACACAACACGTACTGGACCGAAATAGTGTCCTACTTTAGGGTGAATCCATTCCTTCAGTGCTGTCCTCATGGACCTACTAGGTTCCATGCTAACTGGCCACAGCTTACCTACCAGAATGATGTCTCAGCAGCACCTTGGCTGACACAGATGCAATCCTCAGGCTGCAAGCACTTCACTTCAAGACTGACTAGGGGCCCATTCCAGAACTGCAAGTGCAAATCAAGGCAGGAAAATGGAGTTGAGAATGATCAGCTCAGCCATTTTCTCATTGATTAATGGAGCAAACTCAGTGGGCTGAATGGCCTACTTCTGCTCCTATATCTTAAGGTCAACCATGCAAATACCTTTGGCCCTTGTGGGGAGATTAATTTTTGTAAAATTCAGCCCATAGAGTCATGTTGGCACAGAAAAAAGCAATTTTGGTCTAATGAATCAATGTGGCTGCCTTTAGAATAATTCAGTCAGTCGTATTCCCCTGCTATATACATTTTCCTTTTGAAATCATCTCCACTTTCACCATCTTCCTGGGCAGCCAACTTCAACTGTTGGAAAGTTATATTTTCACTACTGGGCAAATCTTTATTTTAGTCATCTCAAATATGCCCCCATTTGATTCGGCACATAAAAGTTTGGCACAACATCGTGGGCCGAAGGGCCTGTACTGTGTTGTACAGTTCTATATTCTATGTTCTATTCATTTTAATGTCCAGAATATGTTGCAGTCCATGGTTTACATAGGTAATTCCATCTATCATTTTATCCACATTGTAGAACAAGCAATCAATTTAATATTACTGAAAGATCAATTGGTAGGCATGAATTACTTTGAACAGATCATTAGAGCTTTTTGTCAGATATTACAGCATCTAAAAAACAGAGAACCTTGTAGTTGGTTGGCTCGCCGAGCTGCTTCGTTGTTCCGCAGAAGTCTCATTACCCTGCTGGGTAACATCGTCAGTGCAGCCTCCAATGAAGAGCTGTTGTCTTTTCTTGCCTATCATTTAAACTCTGGAGTCCGTGAACTGGATTACCTCACTTCCGGTTTTCCTTCACAGTGGAGTGTATATGGGGTCTAGCTCTAGGCGTTTATTGATGGCTATCTTTGTGGAGTACCAGGCTTCTAGGAATTCCACTGCTTGCCTCAGTTTTGCCTGTCCCAGGATCCTGGTGTTGTCCCAGTTGAACTGGTGGTTTTGCTTATCCATGTGGATGGAGATGAGTGAGTATTGGTTGTGTCTTTTTGTTGCCAGTTGATGTTTCTGTACCCTTGTGGTTAATTTCCTTCCTGTTTGTCCGATGTAGTGTTTGTCACAGCCTTTGCAGGGAATCTTGTATATGACATAGGTCCTGTCCATAGTGGGTAGTGGGTTTTTGGTTCAGGTGAGCAGTTGGCGTAGGGTTGATGTGGGTTTGTGTGCTACTCTGATGCCCAGTAGTCGTAGGAGTCTTGTGGTCAGTTCAGATGTGCTCCTGATGTAAGGTAGCCTGATGAGTGTGTCGGGGCGTGCAGTGTCTTCCCATTGTTGTTCGTGTAATAGGCATCTTCTGACCCAGTTTCCAAGTATACATTGTCTCTGAATACCTGGAAGAGGTATTTTTCTTCTTTATGGTGTAGCTCTGTGCAGCTGCAGTGTGTTGTTGTCTGTTTAAATAATGTTCACACGTAATTTCATTTGTGTGTGTTAGCGTAGTTGCTTTTGAAGTTCAGTACTTGGTCAGTGTGTGTGGCTTTCCTGTGTACCTTTGTTAGGAATTCCCCACTGGTCCTGCATTCCGCCATGACACCCAGTCAAGGTGAGCATCCTGCTTGAAATGGTGCAGTCCCAATTTGCTGTAAGTCCATGCACAGTGCTGTTGGGAAGGGAATTCGGGTTCTGGGCCCAGCAACAGAGAAAGAACTTATGGCATTTACTGAAGTTAAGATTCAAAACTACGTGCAAATTAAGACAATATTTAATCATTTTGAATGACACTGTAGGGGTCAGTTCCAGCTTTGCCAATTTTTGTTGCTTTTCCCTTGATTTACATTTCAAACAGACTATAGCATTACTTTTCTAAGGAAAGGTATGGTCAGGAACTTAACTCAGGGATGGGTGAAAGACTATTTCTGAAGTTTTGTACATTGATTGATGAAGTAACACAATGCAGAAAAAAATGTAGTGACCCTGTTGTGTTCAATGTTGCAAAGATGCTAATCTGTAGGTGTAGTGCCTACCATCCAAGACATATAAAGCATGTAGCATAAAGAGTCACCTATCGATCTTTAAAGGCTGAAAAGAACTGAAATGTGTTCACATCTCAGGTATTACCATGTTACATTTCATAGCTATAGCCACAGGGGAATCCTTTGATGTTCAGGTGGGGACAAAGGCAATAATCCTACATCAGCACAAATAGCTTGTGCCTCTTCTCCATCGCTGTCATCTCTTCATTACAACTTGCATTTTTTCTGAATCTCTTCAAATAACTTAATAAATGCTGCCTTCTGATAGGCCTTTGTGTTGGTTGCCAAAGTTCTTGCTTGTCTTCCTCTATATATGCCTCCATCCAGTAGCGATAATAGAATGATAAGAGGGAAAGGCCTATAGAACATGATAATGTAAAAAGAAAAGTGACACAGTAACTATTTTGAAGCTGTAAACTCTCTTACAAAATGAAATAGCACAAAATCCATTACAGACCAACCAACTCCCACAGTTAACAAGGCATAGATTCTCCAACATCTGCAATTCCTACAATCTCTGAAACAATTTTTACTCTCACAGTTACCTTGGTCATACAACCTCATACTCTCCTTCCTGTATAGACTCTATTTCGCTCTCCCAGTTCCTCCTATCTCTGTCATACCTGTTCTCATGAGGTCAACTTTGGCAAGGGTGCCTCCAAAATATCCACCTTCTTCCTCAACCAGGGATTCTCCAGCACCGCAGTTGACCGAACCCTCAGCCAGGTCCAACCCATCTCCCACACGCATGCGTCTGACAGCAGCAATAGGGACGCCTTGTCCTAACCTGCCATCCCACCAGCATCCACATACAGAGGATCATTAGCCACCACTTCCTCCACCTCAAGACACATATTCTACGCCCCGTCCTCTGACAGCCTTCCGCTAGGTCCATTTCTCTGGGACACACTGGTCCATTCCTCCTTCACTCCTAACATCAGCCCCATGGCACCTTCTCCAGCTACAACAGAAGGTGTAACACCTGCCTGTTTACTTCCTCAGTCCTCAGTTTCCAAGGGTCCAAACACACCTTCCAGGTGAAGTCCCACTTTACCTGCACTTCACATAATCTAGTCTACTGCATTTGCTGATCGTAATGTGGTCTCCTCTACAATGGGGAAACAAAGTGTAAACTGGATGACCGCTCCACAGGACACCTATGTTCTGTCCACAAAAACAGACCGTGAGCTCAAGCTGCCTGCCACTTTAACACACCACCTTGTTTCCTTGTCAACATCTCTGCCTCAGGCTTGCTGCAGTGCTCCAGTGCAAGATGGAAGAACAGCACCTCATTTTCCACGTGGGAAATCTACAGCCTTCCAGATTCAATAGTGAGTTCAATAATTTAAGGGCTTGAGATACCTTCTCCCATGTGCTTAACCTAATGCCCAAACACCTTGTCATCGCACGGTCTGCTTTTATACACAACCTATTGTTAGCCATTAATAATCCGCAATAGTAGCTATTCATTCTCCAAAGCTGATTGTTATCCTCTCCTTTGTCTGTCCAACTTTTCTTCTCTCTTTTTGGGCTCTATCTCCATCTATCACTTACTCCTTACCCCCTTATCCCACCCTAATATTTGCATTAAAACTGACATTTTCCTAGCGACCGTCAGTTCTGAGGAAAAGTCACTGGATTGGAATTGTTAACTGTTATCTCTCCATGGATGCTGCCTGACCTGCTGAGATTTTCCAGCAATTTTTGTTTGTGTTTGAAATTGCACAAAGGTTCTGTGAAGCAGTCAGCTTTAGTGAAGTGTCCCCTTAAGTATTACTCCATTATCTCTTCCAGGCCAGTTGAGCCGAAAGGTTAAGACGATGGTTGAAAATTCCATGATTTTTAACTTTTAAAGCATGAGGATGTAAATTGAGTTTTAGGATTCCAGTTGTTACAACAGTGATAGGAGGCTTGAGTTGGTAATTGAATGCCACTGCTGTACACCTCAGACCATTAGTATCATTACCAAAATGATAAATTGCTTCCTCTTTTGTACTGTGAGCCAGAATTAAAGAGACTTTCACTCGGTTTCTTTAATAAACTCAAAATAACATTTTATAAATTTACTTTAAAATAACTACAAGGGCTAAAACTATTTATATTAGAGCTATAATCCAACTATAGAACTGTATGCCCCTTTTAATTCCTACACAAACATAACATAAAAACAACAAAATGCTGCAGAGATGATAATTTGAAAAAGGCAAAAGGAAAACACTTCTATTGGCCAATGACATGAGAAACAAGAGTAAAATATGATGACTTCTCACAATTCACTGTGTTTCTTATTATTTTCTAATGAACCTTTTCAGAGATGTTACTGCAAAAACTCTGGAGCAGGTGGGATATGAATACAGGCCTGCTGAATATCACTGCACCACAAGAACCCTTTGGGCTCTGAGATAACAAAGTGTGAAGCTGGATGAACACAGCAGGCCAAGCAGCATCTCAGGAGCACAGAAGCTGACGATTCGGGTCTAGACCCTTCATCAGAAAAAGGTTGGTGGGGTGGTATGTGAGGACAAGGGGGACTCTCCTTTGGTGGTTATTGCAGGGACAGGGTGTGAGGGACGAGTTGCAGGGAATGTGGGAGACACGGTCGAGGGCATTCTCGACCACTGCGGGGGCAATGTTGTGGTCCTTGAAGAACGAGGACATCTAGGATCTACGGAAGTGGAATGTCTCACCCTGGGAGCAGATGTGGCAGAGGTGGAGGAACTGGGAATAGGGGATGGAATTTTTGCAGGAAGGTGGGTGGGAGGAGGTGTATTCTAGGTAGCTGAGGGAGTCGTTGGGCTTGAAATGGATATCAGTTTCTGGGTGGTTGCCTGAGATGGAGACAGAGAGGTCCAGGAAGGTGAGGGAGGTGTTGGAGATGGCCCAGGTGAACTTGAGATTGGGGTGGAAGGTTTTGGTGAAGTGGATGAACTGTTCGAGCTCCTCTTGGGAGTACGTGGTGGCGCCGATACAGTCATCGATGTAACGGAGGAAGAGGTGGGGTTTAGGGCCAGTGTGGGTATGCAAGAGGGACTGTTCCACGTAACCTACAAAGAAGCAGGCGTAGCTTGGGCCCATGTGGGTACCCATGGCCACCCCCCTTGTCTGTAGGAAGTGGGAGGAATTGAAAGAGAAGTTGTTGAGAGTGAGGATGAGTTCGGCTAGGCGGATGAGGGTGTCAATGGAGGGGGACTGTTCGGGTCTGTGGGACAGGAAGAAGCGGAGGGCCTTTAGGCCATCTGCACGGGGAGTGCAGGTGTATAGGGACTGGACGTCCATGGTGAAAATGAGATGTTGGGGACTGGGGAATTGGAAGTTCTGGAGGAGGTGGAGGGTGTGGGTGGTGTCACAGACGTAGGTAGGGAGTTCCTGGACGAAGGGGGAGAAAATGGAGTCCAGATAGATGGAGATGAGTTTGGTGGGGCAGGAGCAGGCGGAGACAATAGGTCGGCCAGGGCAGGCGGGTTTGTGGATTTTGGGAAGGAGAGAGAAGCGAGCAGTGTGGGTTTGGGGAGCAATGAGATTGGAGGCTGTGGGTGGGAGGTCACCTGAGGTGATGAGGTTGTGGATGGCTTGGGAGACGATGATTTGGCGCTTGGGGGTGGGGTCATGATCCCGGAGATGGTAGGAGGAGGTGTTGGAGAGTTGGCGCCTGGCCTCAGCAATGCAGAGGTCAGCGCACCATACTACAACTATACCTCCCTTGTCTGCGGGTTTGCTGGTGAGGTTGGGGTTGGAGCAGAGGGAGCGGAGGGCTGCCCGTTCTGCAGGGGAGAGGTTGGAGTGGGTGAGAGGGGTGGAGAGGCTGAGGTGATCAATGTCTCAACGGCGGTTGGAGATGAAGAGGTCGAGGGATGGTAGGAGGCCTGGGGATGGTGTGCAGGAGGAGGACTTGTGTAGGAGGCGGCTGAAGGGGTCAGTGGAGTCAGGGTTAGGCTCCCGGTTAGTGCAGGAAATGGTGTTGGATAGATTATTAGGTCTGAAGGCTGATAAGTCCCCGGGACCTGATGGTCTGCATCCCAGGTTACTTAAGGAGGTGGCGAGAAATCGTGGACGCATTGGTAATTATTTTCCAATGTTCTATAGATTCGGGATCAGTTCCTGCAGATTGGAGGGTAGCTAATGTTGTCCCACTTTTCAAGAAAGGAGGGAGAGAGAAAACAGGGATTATAGACCGGTTAGCCTGACGCCAGTGGTGGGAAAGATGCTGGAGTCAATTATAAAAGATGAAATTATGAATCATTTGGATAGCAGTAACAGGATAGGTCAGAGTCAGCATGGATTTATGAAGGGGAAATCGTGCTTGACTAATCTTCTGGAATTCTTTGAGGATGTAACTGTGAAGATGGACAAGGGAGAGCCAGTGGATATAGTGTACCTGGACTTTCAGATAGCCTTTGATAAAGTCCCACATAGAAGATTAGTGAACAAAATTAGGGCACATGGTATTGGGGGCAAAATACTGACTTGGATTGAAAATTGGCTGGTTGGCAGGAAGCAAAGAGTAGTGATAAACGGGTCCCTTTCGGAATGGCAGGCATTGACCAGTGGCGTTCCACAAGGTTCAGTGCTGGGACCGCAGCTATTTACAATATACATTAATGATATAGATGAAGGCATTAAAAGTAATATTAGCAAATTTGCTGATGAAACAAAGCTGGGTGGCAGGGTGAAATGTGAGGGAGATGTTATGAGAATACAAGGTGACTTGGACAGGCTAGGTGAGTGGATGGATGCATAGCAGATGCAGTTTAATGTGGATAAATGTGTGGTTATCCACTTTGGTGGCAAGAACAAGAAGGCAGATTACTATCTAAATGGAGTCAAGTTAGGTAAAGGGGAAGTTCAATGAGATCTGGGTGGTCTTGTACATCAGTCAATGAAAGCAAGCATGCAGGTACAGCAGGCAGTGAAGAAATCTAATGGCATGCTGGCCTTCATAACTAGAGGAATTGAGTATAGGAGCAGAGAGATCCTTCTGCAGCTGTACAGGACCCTGGTGAGACCACACCTCGAGTATTGTGTGCAGTTTTAGTGTCCAAATTTGAGGAAGGACATTCTGGCTATTGAGGGCATGCAGCGTAGGTTCACGAGGTCAATTCCCGGATTGGCGGGACTATCATATGTTGAAATATTGGAGCGACTGGGCTTGTATACGCTTGAGTTTAGAAGGATGAGAGGGGATCTGATTGAGACGTATAAGATTATTAAGGGATTGGACAACCTAGAGGCAGGAAGTATGTTTCCGTTGATGGGGAAGTCCAGAACCAGAAGACACAGTTTAAAAATAAGAGATAGGCCATTTAGAACAGAGTTGAGGAGAAACGTCTTCACCCAGAGAGTGGTGGATATATGGAATGCTCTGCCCCAGAAGGCAGTGGAGGCCAAGTCTCTGGATAGTTTCAAGAAAGAGATAGATAGAGCTCTTAAAGATAGTGGAATCAAGGGTTATGGGGATAAGGCAGGAACAGGATACTGATTGTGGATGATCAGCCATGATCATAATGAATGGTGGTGCTGGTTCAAAGGGCCAAATGGCCTACTCCTGCACCTATTGTCTATTGTCTATTGTCTATTGGAGGCGGAAAAACTGCTTGATGTCCAGCCGTGACTGGTACTCGATGATGTGTGGGTGGAGGGGGACAAAGGTGAGCCCCTTGCTGAGGACTGACTGCTCAGTCTCCATCAGGGGGAGGTCTGAGGGGATGGTGAAAATTCGGCAGGGCTCAGTGTGGCTGTATCCTCTGGGGTTGCTGGCTGTGGAGGCTGTGGGCGGGGTTGTGTCAGCAGTGGGCGGAGTTCCATCCCTTTGGGGCCTGCTTTATTCTATCTTCTTTCGTAGCCAAAGTGTTGTCCCATACAACTGAATGACTTTCCCACCACCAAATCACAGTGACGCTTCCTTTTTGTTTTTAACTATTAACCACCACCACCAGTATACCACCCATGTGGAAGTTTATGTGCAAAGTCAGTTAAGGGCAATGCAAACTATCAAAATGAGGAAGGGGTAAGGTGAGTGAGAAAGGATTCATTTAAAATGAGTTGGAGGGAGAATCCACTGGACTTCTTACTCATCAAATTGAATTGCTGCTACCAATAGACCAATGAGAGATCTTCCAAACAAGTTCTGGTTCAGATGGAAATCAGGCAGGTGTTTGGAAAGTAGCCACTGCACAGATTTACATGCTCTACAAGGTAAACAAAATACTGAGATGTGGAAATATTATCAGGCCCTGAATTACTTCAGCCAAGAGTGGGAGAGAAGAATTTGCAGTTTTTACTGCAAGCTTTCAGGTTTTCTTCTAGTTGGCACTTTAGGTTTCTGAAACAGAATCCAAGACTCGAAAAGATTACGGTGAGATGATGAGTATAGGACCCCCATCTTTCAAAGGCAAGTTTTCCAAACATTAAGGACAATAAACCCCATCTCCTATCTCCCTAAATACTTTGCTTGGCAGTTTTATTTCCCAAAGTCACTTGACTTTCTGTAATTAGCAGGTGGATCATAGCCTGCATTGAACTGTTCACCTAATTTCCAAGAAACCATCCAAGTTCTTTCTTCTCCCTTAATAACAATCTTGTTTAATTCTGAAAATGTCTAACAGTTATTCCACTTATTCATGTAGTCCAGAAATATAGATATGCCATCCCAAAATATTCACAAGACTACAATTTTCAGTGGGTGCGTCAATTGCTTCTAAATCTTGCAAAGTGAAGACGTTTGCTGGCATCATGAATGCAGCAAAAAGTTGTGAACAGGCAGAAATCCACAAAAGGTCCTCAAAAAATACCTTCAAGACTTACTACCCTTACCAACTAAAAGGACAAGGGCAGCAGATATATGGGAACACTGAGTTCCCGTTTAAGCCATTCGCCATCCTGACTTGAAAATACATCACTGTTCCTTCACTGTTGCTGGGTCAAAATCCTGGAATTATTTCCCTAAAGGCATTGTGGGTCAACCTATGGCATTCAGACTGCAATGCTTCAAGAAAGCAGCTGATCCGCACCTTCTCAATGGTAACTATGGACAGTGATGCTCACTTCCCATGAGTAATTTTTTTTAAGAGAGTTCCACCATTATGTTAACCTCTTACCCACCCTATTCCTGTGAGATAAGCAGGATTAAAATTAGAGCGTTAACATTGCTTAGAGAGCTAATAGAAGTAGAGGAGTTCAAACAGCCAATTGGTAACCAATAGTTCCCTATTACATGCTGTTAATGTGCGGTGTGCAGATGAACAGAGTGGATCAAATTAATTGCATTTGTCAGACGAGAATGAAACAATCCAAGGCAATAATGAAAGCAAATGTAGTGGAACCTGTTTACAGTGAGTTGAGACATAGCTTGCATCAAGTCAAAATATTTCAAATGTTACAATTGCTTCCCACATACCTATAAGACCATAAGACATAAGTGGAATTATTTCCATAAGTGGAAGTAAGGCCATTTGGACCATCAAGTCCACTCCACCATTTAAATCATGGCTGATGGGCATTTCAACTCCACTTACCCGCACTCTCCCCGTAGCCCTTGATTCCTTGTGAGATCAAAAATTTGTCGCTCTCTGCCTTGAAGGCATCCAATGTCCCGGCCTCCACTGCACTCCGTGGCAATGAATTCCACAAGCCCACCACTCTCTGGCTGAAGAAATGTCGTCTCATTTCAGTTTTAAATTTATCCCCTCTAATTTTAAGGCTGTGCCCACGGGTCCTAGTCTCCCCACCTAACGGAAACAACTTCCCAGCATCCATCCCTTGTAAACCATACATTATCTTGTAAGTTTCTATTAGATCTCCCCTCAACCTTCTAAACTCTAATGAGTACAATCCCAGGATCCTTAGCCGTTCATCGTATGTTAAGCCTACCATTCCAGGGATCATCCATGTGAATCTCCGCTGGACACGCTCCAGGGCTAGTATGTCCTTCCTGAGGTGTGGGGCCCAAAATTGGACACAGTATTCTAAATGGGGCCTAACTAGAGCTTTATAAAGCCTCAGAAGCACATCGCTGCTTTTATATTCCAACCATCTTGAGATAAATGACAACATTACATTCGCTTTCTTAATTATGGACTCTACCTGCAAGTTAACCTTTAGAGAATCCTGGACCAACACTTCCAGATCACTTTGTACTTCTGCTTTGCGAATTTTCTCGCTGTTTAGAAAATAGTCCATGCCTGTATTCTTTTTTCCAAAATGCAAAACCTCACATTTGCTCATGTTGAATTTCATCAGCCATTTCCTGGGCCACTCTCCTAAACTGTCTAAATCTTTCTGCAGCCTCCCCACCTCCTCAGTACTACCTGCCTGTCCACCTACCTTGGTATCATCGGCAAACTTCACCAGAATGCTCCCAGTCCCTTCATCCAGATCATTAATATATAAGGTGAACAGCTGCGGCCCCAACACTGAATCCTGCGGGACACTACACGTCATCGGTTGCCATTCCGAAAAAGAGCCTTTTATCCCAACTCTCTGCCTTCTTTCAGACAGCCAATCCTCAATCCAAGCCAGGAGCTCACCTCCAACACCATGGGCCCTCATCTTGCTCAGCAGCCTCCCGCGAGGCACCGTATCAAAGGCCTTTTGGAAGTCTAGACAGATAATATCTACTGGGTTTCCCTGATCTAACATACTTGTTACCTCTTCAAAGAATTCTAACAGGTTTGTCAGGCATGACCTCCCCTCACTAAATCCATGCTGACTTGTTCTAATCTGACCCTGCACTTCCAGGAATTTAGAAATCTCATCCTTGACAATGGATTCTAGAATTTTACCAACTACCGAGGTTAGGTTAATCGGCCTATAATTTTCCATCTTTTGCCTTGATCCTTTCTTAAACAAGGGGGTTACAACAGCAATTTTCCAATCATCTGGGGCTTTCCCTGACTCCAGTGACTTTTGAAAGATCACGTCCAAAGCCTCCGCTATTTCCTCAGCCACCTCCCTCAGAACACGAGGATGCAGCCCATCGGGGCCAGGAGATTTATCCATTTTTAGACCTTTAGCTTTTCTAGCACTTTCTCTTTCACTACCTGATTTTTATTCAACTGCAAAAAAGCCTCATATTTGTATTACGCTTAGAAAAAGTAGCAGGTATCATGTCAGTTGACAAAGAATCAACAAGGTAAGTTTTAATAAATGTCATGGGGGAATAAAGGTCACAGAGACTTTAAACTAGTTAAACTAGTTCTTCATTACAATGGAGAGGGACACAATTAAATGAGAAACTAGGGTCTTGAACTTAAAGAAATCCAACTTTGATGGGATGGGGCATGCATTGGCTAGGATAAACTGGCCAAGGAATCTTTAGGGGTTGACAGTGGATAGGCAATGGCAGACATTTAAAGAACACATGGATGAATTTCAACAATTGTACATCCCTGTCTGGTGTAAGAGTAAAACAGGGAAGGTAGCTCATCCACGGCTAACAAGGGAAATTGGGAGAGTGTTAAAGCCAAAGAGGAGGCATATAAATTGACCTGCAAAAGCAGCAAACCTGAAGACTGGGAGAAATGTAAAATCAGCAGAGGAGGACAAAGGGTTTAATTCGGAAAGGGAAAATAGGATATGAATGTAAGCTTGCGGAAATCTTAAAAACTGACTGCAAAAGCTTCCACAGATATGTGAAGAGATAAAGACCGGTGAAGACAAGCATAGGTCCCTTGCTGTCAGAATCAGGTGAACTCATAATGGACAACAAAGAGATGGAAAACCAGTTGAACAAATACCTTGGATCAGTCTTTACTAAGGAGGAGACAAATAACCTTCAAGAAATACTATGGAGACAGAGGTTCAAGCATGAAGGAGGAGCTGAATGAAGTCCTTATTAGTCACAAAATGGTATTGAGAAATTGATGGGAATAAAGCCTGATAATTCCCCAGAGCCTGATGCCTTATATCCCAGAGTAATTAAGGAAGCTGCCCGAGAAATAGTCAACCCATTGATGATCATTTTCCAGCATTCTGTAGACTCTTGAAGAGTTCTACTGAACTGAAGGATGCCTAATGTCACCCTATTCTTTAAAAAATGAGGGAGAGAGGAAATGGAGAATTAGCAGCCCATTAGTCTGACATCGGTGGTGGAGAAAATGCTTGGGTCAATTATTAAAGATACAATAACTGAGCATTTGGAAAGGAGAGACAGAGTTGGTCCTACTCAACATTCAGTAAAGGGCAAATGTGCTTGACAAATATTCTGGCATTTTTTGAGGGTATGACCAGTAGAGTGAACAAGAGTGAATCAGTAGATGTTGTGTATCTGGACTTTAAAAGACTTCTGACAAGGTTCCACACAAGAGATTAGTAAGGAAATTTAAAGCTCATGGTTTTGGAGGTATGTATTGACATGGATAGAGAACTAGTTGGCAGACAGGAAACAGAATGTTGGAATAAATGGGTTGTTTTCACAGTAGCAGGCAGTGGGGTGCCGCAGGGTTCAGTGTTGAGATCTCGACTGTTTACAATATACATTAATGGTTCATATGGAGGAATTGAATGCAATATCTCCAAACTTGCAGATGGCACTAAGCTGGGTGACAGTTCGTGCTGTGAGGTGGATGCTAAGAGGCTGCAGGGAGACTTCAACAGGCTGGCCGAGTGGGCAAGTATTTGGTAAATGCAATATACTGTGGAAAAATGTGAAGTTAGCCACTTTGGTTGCAAAAACAGGAAGGCAGATTATTATGTGAATGATGGCAGTTTAGGAAAAGGTGAGGTACAATGAGATCTATGTGTCACAGTGGAACAGTTGCTGAAAGTAGATATATTGGTGCAGCAGGCAGTGAGGAAAGCTAATGGAATGCTGGCACGCATAGCGAGTCAGGATGTCTTGCTGCAGTTATACAGGGCCTTGGTGAGGCCACACCTTGAGTAGTGTGCACAGTTTTTGTCTCCTAGTCTGAGGACATTCTTACTACTGAGGGAACCCAGTGAAGGGTCACCAGACAGATTCCCGGGATGAGAGGACTGATAAATGAGGAAAGGATGGATCGATTGGGCTTGTACTTGCTAGAATTGACAAGGTTGAGAGGGGATGTCGTCGAAACATATAAAATCCCAATAGGACTAGACAGGCTAGATACGGGAAGAATGTTCCCGATGTTGGGGAAGCCCAGGACTATGGGGTCGCATCCAAAAAGAGGAATAAGACATTCAGGGCTGAGATGAGGAAGAATATTTTCACTCAAGAGAGTTGTGAACCTGTGGAATTCTCTCCCACAGCAAGTTGTTGGGGGCAGTTCATTAGATATATTCAAGAGGGAGCTGGACCTGGCCCTTGTGGCTGAAGGGATCAAGGGGTATGGGGAGAGGATGGCATTGGATACTGAGATTGCATGATTAGCCATGATCACATTGATTGGTGGTGCAGGGTCAGATGGGTAAATGGCCTCCTCTTGTACCTATGTTTCTATGTTTCTAAAGGAAGGGAGGTTGTCAACATTTCCAGAATAAGTAGCAGGTCAGAGATAAAAACCGAAAGAACTGCAGATGCTGTGAGTCACGAACAAAAACAGAAGTTGCTGGAAAAACTCAGCAAGTCTGGCAGCACCTGTGAAAAAAAACTCAGAGTTTACGTTTCAGGTGTGGTGACACTTCCTCTGTTTTTGAACAGGGCCGTGAATATGGAAAGGGTCAGGAAAATAACTTCAGTTACAGTAGATAAAGGGACAACTATGTGAAAGGGGCAGTCAACACAGGAATGAGGGTCTTGTACATAAATGGACACAGTATACAAAACAGGGCAAAAGAATTTATAGAGAGTAAGAACTGCTGATACTGGAGTCAGAGATAACACAGTGTGGAGCCAGAGAAACACAGGAGGCCAGGCAGCGTCAGAGGAGCAGGAAAGCTGACATTTCAGGTCATGACCATTCTTCAGAAAAAAGGCCTTTCTAAAGATGGGTCCCGACCCGAAACATCAGCTTTCCTGCTCCTCTGATGCTGCCTGGCCTCGATAAAAAAAAAACTTGTAGCATAGATTGAAATTGGTGGTAAGATGTGGGTATCAGAGAGACATGGCTGCAAGGAGATCAGAGCTGGGAACTAAATATCCAAGAATATAAAAATATCAAAAATACAGAGAGATGGACAGAGGGGACAGGGCTACCTTGTTAGTAAAAATGGAATTAAATCAGGAGCAAGTGATATCGGGTCGGAATGCATAGAATCTTTGTGGATAGAGTTGAGAGACCATACAGCACAGAAGACCCTGATGGGAGTTGTGTACAGACCTCCTACCAGTAGTCAGAATGTGGAGCAGAAAATAGATAAGGAGATAGAAAAAGCATGTAAGAAAGGCTGTTATGATATTTATGGGGTTGGGGAGGTAGACTTCAGTATGCAGGCGGTTTGGGAAAATCAGGTTGGTAGTGGGTCTAAAGAAAAGGAATTTGTGGAATGTCTGATATAACAAGGTGTGGAGCTGGATGAACACAGCAGGCCAAGCAGCATCTCAGGAGCAGGAAGGCTGACGTTTCAGGCCTAGACCCTTCATCAGAAATTTCTGATTTGAAACATCAGCTTTCCTGCTCATAAGGTGTTGCTTGGCCTGCTGTGTTCATCTACCTCTACACCTTGTTATCACGGATTCTCCAGCATCTGCAGTTCCTATTATCTCTGATACAATTCATGGAATGTCTACAAGATGGCTTTATGGAACTGCCTGTGGTACAGCCCTCTAGGGAACAGGTCATTCTGGATTTGATGAACTGTAATGAGGCAGACTTGATTAGGAAACTGAGATGAAGGAACCTATTTCAAGCAGTGACCACAATATAACAGCAATCACCCTGCAGTTTGAAAGGAAAAAGCTGGAATCAGATGTGATGGTATTACAACTGAGTAAAGGTAACTAGAAAGACATGAGGGAAGAACTGGCCAGAATTGATTGCAAGGGAAACCTAGCAGGGAAGATGGTGGAGCAGCAATGGTTTCTCGGGATAATTTGGAGGCACAGCAGAAATTCATCCCAGGGAAGAAGAAGTGTACTAAGAAGAGGATGAGGCAATTATGGCTGATAGGGGAAGCCGGAGACAGCATGGAAACAGTAAAGCAGACAGTGTGGTGTGGCTTAGTGGGAAGCCAGAGGATAGGGACGATTTTAAAAACAAATTAAATATGAGGATAAACTATCTAGTTATGTAAAAGATTAACAGATTTTTTACAACTATAAAAGGTAAAGAGAGGCAAAAGTGGACATTGGATGCTGGAAAATGAGGTGGGAGAAGTAGCAATGCGGAATGAAGAAATGGCGGAGGAACTGAATGGGAACATTGTATCAGTTTTCACAGTGGAAGACACCAATAGCGTACCAAAATTTCAACAGAGTCTGGGAAAGAGTTGAGTGTAGCCACCAGCACTAAGGACAAGGTGCTGAGGAACTGAAAGGTCTGAAGGTGGATAAACCACCAGAACCAGATGGACTACAACTCAGGATTCTGCTGGAGATAGCTGAGGAGATGTAGCAGATTGGTGGTGATCTTTCAGGAAACACTGAAGTCAGCAAAGACCGAGACGACAAAAGACCTAACATAACACCCCTGTCTAAAAAGGGCAGGAGGCAAAAGTCAGAAAACTATACCGGTCACCCTGATCTCAGTCGTTGGTAAGATGTTGGAGTCTATCGTTAAGCATGAGATTGCAGAGTACTTGAAGCAAATGGTGAAATAGGGCTAAGTCAGCATACCTTCATCAGGAGGTCATGCCTGACAAATCTATTAAAATTCTTTGAGGAGGTAACAAGAAAGTTAGACAAAGGAGAGCCAGTGGACATGATCAATTTGGATTTCCAAAAGGCTTTTGACAAGGTGCTGCACAGAAGGCTGCTAAATAAGATAGGAGCCCATGGTGTTAGAGACAGGGTACTGGCATGGATAGAGGATTCCAGATGGCAGCCAGTATCTGATAGAGTTCTGCAAGGGTTACTGTTGGGACCACAACCATTCACATGATACATTAATGATCTGGACAAAGAAACTGAAGGCATTGTTGCAGATGGCACAAAGATAGGTAGAGAGACAGGTAGTGTTGCAGAAGCAGGAGGCTGCAAAAGGACTTGGACAAGCTAAGGAAATAAGCAAAGAAATGGCAGATGGAATGCAATGTGGAGAAGTGTGAGGTTATGCACTTTGGTCAGAAGAATAGAGGCAGAGACTATTTTTTAAATAGGGAAAGATTTCAGAAATTTGAGGCATAAAGGAATTGGAAGTCCTAAATCAGGATTCTCTTAAGATTAACTTGCAGTTTCAGTTGGCAACTAGGAAGGCAAATGCAAAGTTAGCATTCATTTTGAGGGGGCTAGAATACAAGAGCAGTAATGTACTACTGAAGCTGTATAAGGCTCTGGTCAGACTGCATTTGGAATATTGCAATCAGCTTTGGGCTATATATGTAAAGAAGGATGTGCCGGCCTTGGAGAATCTCCAGAGGAGGCTCACAAGAATGATCTCGGGGATGAAGGGTTTGTCATACGAAGAATGATTGAGGACGCTGGGTCTTTGACGATGGAGTTTAGAATGATGAGAGGTGATTATGATTGAAAGGATAGCATAGTGAGAGGCCTGGATAAGTGTGGACATTGTGAAGATTTTTCTACTAGTAGGAGCGGCTAGGATCTGAGGGCACAGTCTCAGAGTGAAGGGATGACACTTTAGAACTGAGATGAGGAGAAATTTCTTCAGCCAGACAGTGTTGAATCTGTGGAACCTAACTACCATAGTGGCTGCAGAGGCCAACTCATTGAGTGTTATAAAGTCAGATTGATAGATTCTTGATTAATAAGGAGATCAAAGGTTACAGGGAGAAGGCAGGAGAACAGAGTTAAGAAACATATCAGCCATGGTCGAATAGCAGAGCAGAGCCTTTGGGCTGATTGGCCTAATTCTACTCCTATATCTTATGGTCTTAAAGAAAAGAATAGAGATAAAGGAATTTAGGAAAGGGATTTTAAAGCCTTCAGCCCAGGAAGCCAAGGCATCATCATCAAAGGTGAAGAGTTTAAAAGCAAGTATGTCCAGCTAGAACTGAACAATGTTTGATCAGGCATGGACCATGGACCCTCAGCAAAACTGGAATCAAGGGGTAACCTTGGTTGGAATCATTCCTGGCACAAAGTTAGATGGTTATGATTGCTGGAAGTTAATCATTGTGCCTATGGACTTCTTCATAGGAATTCCTCAGGGTAGTGCCCTGGGGTCAACCATCTTCAATTGCTTCATCAATGGCCTTTCCCTGTCAAACAATCCAAAGATGGAATGATCTTACAACATTAGACAGCATTTTCCACTTTTGTTACAACCAGTCCCCAGATAAGGTTCCCTGGCAGGGATCAAGGTTCTAGGCAGCGTACTCCAAATTGCCAATCTCCTGAGCTGGGTCCCCTTTTTCATTCAGCTCATCCCTCAGTTGGCCACAACACGGTTAATTTACAAAGAATCCCACTTGGGATACCTTTCTCCCAGACCAATGCAATTTAGATTTTAAAATGAGCCAATTTTACAAAGTTTTCTTGAGTTAACAGATTAATGCTGAATTACATACATAGCAGAAATATGAAGCAAGTCCAGTTGAAAGGCATGATAATTTTAATGACTTTGGCACACAGAGTTTAATTTGTGAGAATACCCATTTTGGACAAAAGAATGAAAAGGCAACTTCTTTGGAGAGTTGAAAACAGCCAATGCTGGAGCTCACAGGGGGGTCAGACAGCATCCATGGAGAGACTGCAAGCTAATGTTTCGAGTCTAGATGACTCTTCATCAGAGCTGAGGTAAATTGTAGAGGGGATAGCAAGTTGATGGCTTGTGGTATTGTCGTTGGAGTATTAATCCAGTGCCTTGGGGACTTGGGTTTAAATCCTACCATGGCAGATAGTGGAGTTTGAATTCACTAAATATCTGGAATTAAGAGTTTAATGTTGACCGAGAGACCATTGTCCATCTGGTTCATTAATGGGAAGGAAATTGCTTTCCTTACCTGGCCTGGCCTACATGTGACTCCAAACGTACAGCAACGTGCTTGAATCTCAATCACCCTAAGGGCAATTAGGGATGGGCAGTAAGTGCTGATTTGGCCATCGATGCCCATATCCTGTGAATAAATGAATACCTTTTTGAAAAATTTCTAAATTGTGATAAATGTCAGAGCGTTTCGGTGCAGAGGGATGGATGAGATTGTTTTGGAAATAGTTTGCAAGAGGTTCACTAGAATGATCCCAGGGATGAGGTGTTTGTTTTTATGAAGAGAGTTGGAGAAGTTTAGGCCTGTAGTCCCGAAAGTTTAGAAGAATGAAAGGAGATCTAATTGAGGTGTATAAGATGCTAAGGATTGGGTGGTGGAGTGGGGGGCTGGGGGGTGGGCTGGTGGCTGACAAAGTAGACACAGAGAGGAGTTTTTTTTTCTTGCGGGGAATTCTAAAATGAGAGGTCATTTTTTTGGATCAAGGGTAGCAGACTTAAAACAGAGATGAGGAAAAATTACTTCTCTCAAAGAGTTATGAATTTCCTTTATTCTTTGATGGGATGAGAGCATGGCTGGCTAGGCAGCATTCATTGTCCATCCCTAGTTACCCAGGTCCACAAGTCAACCACAGTTCTGTGGATCTGGAGTTACATGCAGGCCAGTCCAGGTAAGGATGGCAGTTTCCTTCCTTAAAGGACATTAGTGATGCAGATGGGTTTTTGCATTTTTCCAAACAATTGATCATTAGACACTTAATTCCAGATTAAAAACAAAATTACTGAATTCAAATTCCAGCATCCCATGGCAGGATTCAAACGTGGGTCCCTGGAACATGATCTGGGTCTCTGGATCAACAGGTCCAGCAATAATACCACTAGGCCATCACCTCCCCGAGGAATTCAAAACCCAGAGGCTCGTGGATACTGAAGATTGAATAAATTTAAGGGAGAGATAGGCAGATTTTTAATTAGTAATGGGTTGAAGGGTAATGAAGAGCATGAAAGTGGTGTTGAGGCTGAGACGAGATCAGACATGATCACACTGAATGATAGAGCGGGACCAAGGGGTTGAGTTACCTATTCCAGCTCTTTGTTCTTATGTTCTTATATATGAATCGGTCTCTGGTTTGCTTATGATGAGTAGATAATGGAACATTGATAGTTTAGCAGTTGATTTAAAAATTCTTAGTTTTTCAATTTGGCTGAAATGGTTTTGACATGTTATATACAGAAAGCCATTTATCTGCAATGCAGGGGTGAATAATGGATAGTTCTTCGACTATGACTATCATAGCACACTAACACTTGAATCTAGACTGGGACAAATGATTACCTTATCTCATTGGCACACACAAACCAGGGTTGAAATTTGCTTTTAATCCATCTCTGTGTATTTCTCAAAGGGAAAAAAGCAAACATGCCCAAACTATTGTTTTTCTCTCATCATTTCTGAGATACTTATAGGAGATTACAGTTCAGTTTGAAGTGTATTCCTGCTTTTGAAGCTTCCTTGACATCTTTAGATGTGACATCCCAGGATTCTTCTCCAGTCACTGAATTTACACCTACAATATATCTTTTGCTCATATCTTCTTTCTTGAAAAAAACTTGTACAAATTAAAGCTCACCATGTATGTTGGTGATATGGCAACGTGATCTATCACTCCTCAGATACTTAAGCAGTTTGTGTCCATAGAGAAGGGTTGGCACAGTGGTTAGCTGCCTCAGTGCTAGGGACCCGGGTTTGAGCCTCGCCTTGGGCAACTGTCTGTGGAGTTTGCACATTCTCCCAGTGTCTGTGTGGGTTTCCTCCAATTTCCTCCCATAGTCCAAAGATGTGCAGGCTAGGTGGATCGGCCATGCTAAATTGCCCGTAGTATTCAGAGGTATAGATTAGGGGGATGGGTCTGGGCGGGATGCTGTGATGGTTGGTGTGGACTTGTTGGGCTGAAGGGCCTGATTCCACACTGTGGGGATTCTATAATGATTCACAGACAGCATTAAGCTGGAAATTAAAGTTGTATGTAAACAGGGTACTAAAGTGAACATGGGTGACAAGTGACATATTGGCTCGGCAAACCACATGTGAAATTATACGGAGATGAATAAAATCCTAGAGTGTATTGAAGATATGTTTTAGACCGGTACATCAAGGAACCAACAAGGGAACAGACTAGATATAACAAAGTGTAGAGCTGGATGAACACAGCAGGCCAAGCAGCATCTTAGAAGCACAAAAGCTGACGTTTTGGGCCCTTCTTCAGAAAAGCTCTCGAGGGAACAGGCTAGTCTAGATTTAGTATTGTGCAATGACCAGAGGCTAAGTAATAAATTTGTTGTGCAAGGCTGTTTAGGGAAGAGTGTTCAAAACATGATAGAATTCTTCATTGGAATGTAAAATGTAATAAGCCAATCCAAAGGTGGGGACTCAAATCTAAACAAATGGAGCTATGAAGATGTGAGATATTGGCTGCCATAGCTTGGGCAACCTTATGAAAGAGCATCATTGTGGATAGGCAATACTTAAGTAATGAATGCATGCATTGCAAAAATTATACGTTCACTTGTGGTGCAAAAGTTAACAAAGTGCATTAAGGAAGGTCTAAAGATAGTTTAAATGAAACTGCTAGAAAACGTTACAAGTGTGAGGATCGGGAGGAGTTTAAAATTCAGCAAAGAAGGACACAAAAATAGATTAAGAGGAGAAAAATGGAGTAGGAGATTAAACTTGTGAGGAACATGGAAGTGGACTGTAAGATCTTCTATAAGTATGAAAAGCAAAAGACCAGTGAAGACAAACGTGTCTCTACAATCTGAAATGGGACAATTGACAAGGAAGAATAAGAAAATGACAAAGTGCTTCAGCACTATTGTAATTCTGTCTTCACAGTAATTGACATAAATAACTTACGAGAAATGTTTTGGAACTAAGGGACTACTGAGAAAGAGGAATTGAAGGAAATTAGTATTAGCAATAAAAAGAATTGTGAAAGAAACTGTGATAATGGGAACTGCAGATGCTGGAGAATCCAAGATAACAAAGCATGGAGCTGGATGAACACAGCAGGCCAAGCAGCATCTCAGGAGCACAAAAGCTGATGTTTCGGGCCTAGACCCTTCATCAGAGAGGCTCTCTGATGAAAGGTCTAGGCCCGAAACATCAGCTTTTGTGCTCCTGAGATGCTGCTTGGCCTGCTATGAATTGAAACTAATGGGATTGAAAACTAATAACGCCCCCTAGGGTTCTTAATCTAAATTGCACAGTATTAAAGAAGGTGGTCATGGAGATAGTAACAGTTTTGGCTGTTATCTTCCATAATTCTGTAGATTCTGGAACAGTCTTAGCAGATTGGAGGGTGGTAACCACATGCACGCTGAGTGCAGTACTGACCTCGGGTTCTGGAACATGCTTCATTTGTGGGCCCACACAGCTCAAAAGAAAATTAGAGGGAATGTAGGTAATAATGCCACATTTTAAAAAGAAAAGTAGAATTTAGAAAATAGGGCATAACAGTCCAGTAAATCAAACATCTGGAGCAGGAAAAAGGCTATTGCCAATATAAAGTCTGCCATACAAGGGCATTAGAAAATATCGGCAGGATTACATAAAGTCAGGGTTATGGACTTGTCAAAGGGAATTCATGATTAACAAACCTACTGGAGATTTTTGAAGATGTAACCAGCAAATAAGGAAGAACCAATTATATGGTGTATTTGGATTTTCAGAAACCTTTGATTAAATCCCACATATGTAAATTAACTGGAATTGAGAGTAACTTACTGGCGTGGATTGTTAGCAGACAGGGAACAGAGTCTTTATAGAGTGTAAAGCAGTAACTAGTTGGGTGCTGCAGGGATCAGTGTCTGGAACCCAATTACTCTCAATATATAATGTGATCTGGATGAGGGAATTAAATGTAATATTTTTACCTTCACTGATGATCCAAAACTAGGAAGAATTTTAAATGACGAGGAGAAGTTAAAGGGCCTACATAGTGATTTAAACAATTTGAATGATTGGCAAATGTGTGGCAGGTGGGGTATAACATGGACATGTGTGAAGTTCTCCACTTCAGTTGGAAAAACTGAAGAGTAGGATAAATATTTAAATAGTGATGGATTGGGAGGGATTGATGAACAAAGAGACTGGTGTCCTTGTAAGCTGATCCTGAAAGCAACCAGGTAGATGCAACAAGAAGCGAAGTTGACGAGTGTCATTTTGGCTTTCACTGCAGGGAGATTGAAGTATAGGAGCAAGAAGAATCTGCTCAGACTTTTGTGTTGGTAACTCTCACTGCCCAGTTTCAATCCGGGGGTGGGAATATGGGAGCTGCATATTAATGAGGCAAGATTAGATAGCATTGATGGTGATGAGGAATGAAAATTCCTGTTAATAGGCCACTAGCAAGCATTTTGTCTGGGCCTTGGCCAGAAATTGTGACTACTTGGTCTCAATATTGAGAAGGGCCTCATTTCACATCTCACCTGTTCTTTCCAAATTCCATTCCGTGGCTCAAGTCATTCATGGCCTGGGAAGATTTTAATTGTAGTTCAAATATGTGATTAGGTTAGAACATGAAATGTAGTTTTGGCTGAGTTGGGGGCTGACTGCACAGACCTACTTTGTGTTTTTAATTCAGATTTCCAGCATCCACCGTATTTCACATTTATTCGAGGATTTAATTGATCAGGTTCCAGTAGATGAGAGCTGGATGCAGCAATCACATACTGACTTTAAAATTGTTGGTGTTCAACATACAAGCCGTTCATTTCCCTTCCAAGAGGCAAATGCAGCTGTTTGATTTCTGTTCAAGGCGACAGTTCACCACCACCTTCTCGAGGGCAAAAAGTGTTGGGAAATAAATCCTGGCCCATCCTCTGATGCCCACATACCATGAATGAATTTTTTAAAAAAACAAATTGTTGCCATTTTTTGCCTCCAATTTGTTATTCTCATTCTTTTGTTAAGTTCTTTGTATGTAAGAACCCTGACTATGAACATTTTTCCACCAATTTCTCATTATTTACCTAACTAATCATTGGTATGGGTAGGGATCTGTCCAGTAGAGTCTCAGCCTATTTAGTTAATGGTTTTCCGTCCACATGGAACAATATGCCATTGGTACTAATATGGGGTCATTTGCATCTTCTAGCCTGACAATGTTACGAAGTTACACAGAGTGGGGGTGAAGTGGAAGTGGACATTGGCAAGCAACCTACATACTGCAACTGAAGTAGCAAAGTAATACATTTCTGTCCAAACAAGTCTCCATCAGCAGCAATATCCAACGTCTCCAGTGTGCCACAGGGATGTAACAGTGGCAACGTTACTGGTCATGCAATCGAAAGGCTCCAAAACGTAAGCTCAAATTCCACAGTGGTCCATGGGGGAACTAAGGTTCAAGTAATGAATAAATCCAGAATAAAATGCTCACCTCAGTGATGACTGTGAAACTATGATTGTTGTAAACATTTACTGGAATCACTAATGTCCTTCAGGGCAGAAATGTGCTGTCCTAATCCAGTCCAGCCAGCACATAACTCCAGACTGATAGAATGCTGACAAAGTTGCTGAACAGCAATGATTTGGGATTGGCAATACTGGCTTTACCAGCTATGTTCGCATTCTAATGACAAAGGGAAAAATAAATAGTTTCTAACTTACATCAGCAAATTAAGTGTCATGCAAGATGACTATAAACCTGTCTGTGTGTTGTGGGTGGAATGTTTCATTGCTCAAGAAATGATGAATAAATGTCTTTCATGAGTTTATACATCATTTTAATTCTAGTCAGAAGCTGAGATATATAGGCAATTTGTTGCTCACCTTGCACTTTGCGAAAGAAGATTCAAAATTCTGGTCACTTGCTGCCACTTTGAGGTGAAATAATTTAGTCAGGTACTGATTACCAGGCATGCCACTGGCATCAGCACCCGTTTGACAGGTGAAGAGACTGAGTAAACACTGCGATCCAGTGGACTGCACATCATCATCCTTTTTCTTTAGCAGTCATTAATAAGGGCTTTATTGGTTCAGTAAATATGACTAAGAATGTGGTCTTAGTTAAAGAGGCTGAGAAATGATCATAAGGCTGTTTTGAAAATTTGTAAAGAAACAATAGCTCATGTGAGCTGCTGACAGAATTTTGACACAAATTGGAGAACTTTCTGCAAATGTGCTAGCCCAGGAATTACCGAATAATTTTCCTTATCGTGTGGGTGGCTATCCTTCGGGTTGCATACCGCTTAATGAATAGGTGCTGTAGTTCGTTCATAGATTTGTGTGTGTTTATGCATTCCTAATCATGCCTAGCCTTAACAAAAACATCGTCCTAATTCTCAATATTCGTGTTAAGGTCTTTAAGACGATCAGAGGATTAGATAGGGTGGACAGTGAGAGCCTTTTTCCTCAGACGGAGATGGCTAGCACGAGGGGACATAACTTTAAATTGAGGGGTGATAGATATAGGACAGATGTCAGAGGTAGGTTCTTTACTCAGAGAGTAGCAAGGGAATGGAATGCCCTGCCTGCAACAGGAGTAGACTCGCCATCTTTAAGGCCATTTAAATGGTCATTGGATAAACATATGGTGTAGGTTCAATGGACTTCAGTTTGGTTTCGCAGGTCGGCGCAACAGAGGGCTGAAGGGCCTGTACTGTGCTGTGGTGTTCTATGTTCTAAGGAGCAGGACCTGCTTCATTCTACCTCTATCAGCAGACACTGAATAAAGTCGAAAGCATTCATCCAGTGGTCAGATTCAAGCCCAAGTTATTCCTTTACACAATCTATCAGAGCATCATTTTCTCTAATCTGTTAGTACCAAAAATGTCTTTTCTATCTTTAGCATACATAAAAACTGCAAACTTGTAGTCAAAGCTGAGAAATGATCATAAGACTTTCGAAAATTTGTACATCAGCAACTTACAACCTCGTACCATCTAGGAAATACTCTGCATATCTGTTCTTTGCACCAAAGCAGATAACTTCACCTTTCTCCACATTATATTCCATCTGCCATGTTTTTCATCAATCAGTAAACCTGTCCAAATCCTCCTAAACCTGCTGTACATCTTCCTCACAACACAGGCTCACTACCATTCTGAACAAAATAGCTTGTTGGAGTGGGACTCTGTCTAACATCTTCAACATCCACTCCCATTACTACTGCACACAGTGACTGCAGTGAGTACCATCTACAAGATTCACTGCTATAATTTACCAAGGCTCATTGTGTAGGATGTTCCAGATTTGTGAACTGTAACCAGGGCAGAAGACAAGGGGAATGTTATCATATGTAAAGTTTTCTCCAAGTCTTACACCATTCTGATTTGGAACTGTATCACTTTTCTTTCACGATTATTGGGCCAAATTCATGGAACACCCTCCCCCTACATCACTTTGAGTGCATTTACATCATATTGACTTAAGTGATTCAAGAAGGCACTTACCACCACCTTCATGAGGCCAATGCTTAGCCAGCATTGCGCCCATCCCTTAAGCCAGTAAATACCCGAAGGGTAACCTTTTCACGAAGTGGTGGTGCATGTATGGGACGAGCTGCTAGAAGTGGTGGAGGCAGATACAATTATGACACTTAAAAGGCATCTGGATGGGTATATAATCAGAAAGGGTTTAGAGGGGTATGGGCCAAATGCTGGCAAATGGGACCAGATCAGATTGGGATGTCTGGTCTGCATGGATGAGTTGGGCTGAAGCGTCTGTTTCTGAGCTGTTTGACTCTATAAAAGATAGCTTCACTACCCAGTGCATCCACATTAACCTCTTTCCCATAACAATACTGGGCAGCCAACATGATGCTTCATGACAGCTTAGCCTGATCTTCAATCCATATATTTTAAACATTTACTTTGATTCACTTTGGAAGAAGTAACAGGAATACAGAGTACTGGGCTAATGGCAAGATACTTGGTAATGTGGATGAACAGAGGGATCTCGGTGTCCATGTGCATAGATCCCTGGAAGTTGCCACCCAGGTTGATAGGGTTGTTAAGGCGGCGTACAGTGTGTTAGGTTTTCTTGGATGAGGAATTGAGCTTTGGACCCATGAGGTCATGTTGCAACTGTACAAAACTCTGGTGCGGCTGCAATTGGAGTATTGCATACAGTTCTGGTCACCACATTACAGGAAGGATGTGGAAGCGTTGGAAAGGGTGCAGAGGAGATTTACCAGGATGTTGCCTTCTATGGAAGGAAGGTCTTACGAGGAAAGACTGAGGGACTTGAGGCTGTTTTCATTAGAGAGAAGAAAGTTAAGAGGTGACTTAATAGAGACAGACAAGATGGATTAGATAGGGTGGACAGAGAGCCTCTTTCCTTGGATGGCAATGGCTAGCACGAGCGGACAAAGGTTTAAATTGAGGGGTGGCAGATATAGGACCGATGTCAGAGGTAGGTTCTTTACTGAGAGTAGTAAGGGAATGGAATGCCCTGCCTGTAACAGTAGTAGACTCGACAACTTTAAGGGCATTTAAATGGTCGTTGGATAAACATATGGATGATAACGGAATAGTGTAGGTTAGATGGGCTTCAGATTGGTTTCACAGGTCAGTGCAAAATTGAGGGCCGAAGGGCCTGTACTGCGCTGTAATTTTCTATGTTCTATACACTCAGAACAATTCTCCCTGAAACTGAGGCATGAGTTTCTCTAGATCCTCATTATTTGCTTTTTGTTTAAACCGCTCCTATAATATGGCTGTGCATAGTTCACGCCAATTAAATAATCATGCACTTGAGATCACTGAGTCCATTCTGCAATTTTCCCCTTCCAATAACAACTTGTTTCTTTTTATCTCCTTGATGTTTCCCTTGTCTTATTTCATAGTGCTGCATACGCAATTGGATCACATATGCAAATACATTTTTAAATCCCATTTAATTTTCTCTAGATCCTCTCAACTCATCAGAAACATGATACAAATCCATTACACAATTCTCCAAACTCTCAGTTCCTGGTGTGCTCAACTTTAGTTAAATTGGCCACACTCAGTATCAGCATCCTGTCACTAATTCTATTGGTACATTCCCTTGTTTAACTGGGGAGAGACAGTATCAACCATATCCTAACCTAACCTGTACTGAAGATACTTTAAAAAGAATCAGCTGCCAGTGAATGTTACAGTGGAGCTACAAATTTGATAGATTTTGATAAACCCCGACATGCGGTTATTTGGCATTGACCCATATTAGTAACGATGATGAAACTTTATTCATCACAAGCAAGGCCTGATTTTTAACAGCAGCCTAAGAATAATTTTGAAGGTATAACTGAGAGTTAAATTGCCACATTTATGCCCTGGGTATCAGTCATGATTATATGTAGCTGCATTATCTGGATCAAACTCTTGATCATTCTCTGAAAATACCCATTTTTATTATAACTTATACTTCCATATCACCGACAATCTAATTGCCACCATCACCCAATACAGGGATAAATGTTCATAAAGTTGCTGCTTACCCATGTTCTGGCCTTTCATCCCTCATTCATCAATTATTTTGACTGTTAGGTCAGTTATCAACTGTGGGATTGCAAAGTTTAGTTTTATACTGGAGATATACAGAGTCCTTGATGGCTAATGACTTGGGCTAGAGGCGCCTCTAATCCCATGATAAAAAAGCTGGCTCTACCCGGAGTCCTCAAAAAAACTCCATCTGATTACAGCTATCTGCCAATCCTGGTTCCCATGTACAAACAGTCAGCTCTGCTGGTTGCCTTGTTTTCTTTCTGCAGCTAGTCAACCTTGCTGAACTGAATTTTTATCCTGATTACTCACTACTTAATTGTTTCATTTCTATCATTTATTCCTGTCAGTTTGCACCACTTACTATCTGTAGCAACCAGAGACTTCAGAGGTCACACATGGAATAAAATATAGGAACCTCAAACTTCAGCATATACAGATTTCTATTAAATACTCATTCTATTTAAGCAATTAAATGCTGAGAGATTCTCAGTCTCTCAATGTGACAGGTGCTTGCAGCGACAATGCTATCCTAAGATCCTCGCTACAAAGTTCTGCTGTGCTTTGTCACACTGGCAAAATGAAGTGAACTTAAATTAAGTGTACTGAATGTTTGCTGGTTCAAAAGTTCCATTTTGTATGCAAAACTTTTCATGCCTTTCACTCTTCATTAAATATCTATGCTGTGTCTTGACAGACAAGGTCAAACAGCGTATCAGGATTTCACACTGAACAAAAACCCATTTCAACAGCATTTGCTAAATAAATGCTTTATTGTTTTCACTGGTTGTTGTTCTTAAAGCATTTTGTAATTAGTTGGAAAACTGAATGTTGGTCAATGCTCAAGGTCTATGATATATCTCAACAGAAAAACCACGAGGAACTCTGGATCTGAAACATGTAGATTGAAATTTATATTTAAAAGGTGTACTTGGGTTTGGCAAGGACTAATTTATCATTTGATAATTGCTTAAAAACTCAAAATGCTGGAAGGTAAGTTTTTAGTTGAGGTAAGGTCAATAAAATACAGTAAGGCAACATATACCCCAGACTTTGGCAAAGTTTAATCTAGACAATTCTCAATGTTTATATATGTGCATTAAATACACATTATCTGTGAATTGGTTAATATAATGTATGAAACAAAGCTGCAGGCTTTGCAGCTGGAGCTAAAATGTACTGGGACACAGCAAAATCATTTTTGCTCCAAAAGCTCAATTTTCATCAATTACCATGTTCTTGATATCACACAAACTGTCTTCTGTGGTTACACCCTGTAAGTTTCTGTAATCTTTCAAATAATACTAAAAGAAAAAAAACTTTCCCTTGTATTCAAATACAATGAACAATAAAGCTACAAGAATCTCAGAGCTTTTTACCCCCAGTGAGTTGCCTCAAACTACATTGGTTATTTTTAAGTACAGTTCAAAATAATGTTTAACTTGATTTTTTTCTTTAGGATACTACGTCAGATTGTATGTGAGGGCTACTGTCACTCTGTTGTTGGAAGCTCTGGCGTATTTGCTGTAAGGATATAATTCCATTTCTTCAACTAAAGGAAATTTCTTTTCACAATTTTTGTAAAAACCCTTGCAGTTGTCTGATAACTTCAGTGTCCACAGATTCTATCAGACTCTGGAATCCTTGTTCTCCAAGTAACTCTTGCTGTGCCTTTAGCTTCTCGTAGACAAATTGCTGCAGCGACACACTGTGTACTGGGTCCTTCAATGCGAGCTGCAGGAATTAAATAAAAACCACAATGATTAGCACAGGCAACACATTCTTCCTTTATTCTTCACATAATACAGCTACTGCATCTGCTACTTGTCAATTCACTTAACAGTGATGTTTCCAGGCTGCTTGCAAAGCATGACATAATACTTTTTTTGGGGGCACTGAATTCTTACTTGCATGCAAAAATGTTAGTGTTGGCATTATTGTCAAACACTGCAAGTCTTGTACTGAAGTGCACTAGCTGAATGAAACATTTTAAACAAAAGTTCCTTTTGTAGAAGTATCACCTGGACATTATTAAAGATGAACTGATTTCCATGCTGCTCATTTGACCATCAAGTGACTTCAAATGCAAGCTTTTTTCAAGCTGTTATGATTGACAATGGGCTAATTTATAAATTTCATACCAATGTTGCTTTATTAAGTTACAAGAACCATTTTATCTATGTTTTTAGGGATCTATTCAATAAGATCCATTAAATGGTGCTGAGATTTTGTTAAGTAAGGTAATCAACACAAGCCAAATAAAAGGTGGATGACATGAGCTATGATCTAACAAAATGGTCGAACAGGCTTCCAGATCAGCCTAACATCGTCCCTACTTGCTTGGTCTACCAACCAGCCAATATGCTTAGGCAACGTGCCTCAATTTCCCCATCAAGTCCCAGATAATTTGCTAAGTTTCTAGAAAACTTTGAGAATTCAATTACTGCAGCGGTTTGTGTTAAATGTTTTCCGAGTAGAAAACTGATTTGGACCTGGAAACATATCAATCAATACAACAGTCACTAATTCTTTTTAAAATCATACTTTCTTCACTCAGAATATATTAAAGAAATTGGAGGCATAATTCATTGTAATTTATGCAAATTAATGGATGCACGAATGTATTTAAAAATTTAAGAAACTTCAAGCTGCTATCTGTGAACCAAATATGTAATGGCACTTCAGATCCATCACCAACCTTGGTGAAGCTATATTTAAAAAAAACTGCTGACTCAAGGATCGACATTTTCCAGATAAAATGGAAATTAGAAGCAAACTTACTTTGTGCAGCTTTCATGCAATTCATCTACTACTTTGCACAAGAGCAACCCGGCTACCTTGCCTTCCTAGCTGAGGATAATGGTTAAAGATGAAGATTAGACATTAAAACATAGAAACATAGAGGATAACAGGAGGAGGAGGCCATTTGGCCCTTCGAGCCTACTCTGCCATTCTTCACGATCATGGCTGATGTCTAACTCAATAGCCTAATCCTGCTTCCTCCCCATAACCTTTGATCCTATCTGCCCAAGTGCTATATCTAGTCTCCTCTTGAATATATTCAATGTTTTGGCATCAACTACTTCCTGTAGTAATTAATTCCACAGGCTTACCACTCTTTGGGTGAAGAAATGTCTCTTTATCTCCGCACCAAATCACCTACTCCGAATCCTCAGGCTGTGACCCCTGGTTCTGGACACACTACTGTCGGGATCATCCTCCCTGCATCTACCCTGTCCAGGTCTATTAGAATTTAATAAGTCTCTATGAGATTCCCCCGCATTCATCTGAACTCTAGCGAAGACCATCCCCAACCTAGTCAATCTCTCCTTGTATGTCAGAACCGCCATCCCCGGAATCAACCTGGTAAAGCTTTGCTGCACTCTCTTGGGAGCAAGAGCACTCTTCCTCAGAAAAGGAGACTGAAATTGCACATAATATTCCAGATGTGGCCTCACCAAGGCCCCGCGTAACTGCAACACATACCTGCTCCTGTACTCAAAATCTCTCGCAATAAAGGCCAACGTATCATTTGCCTTCTTTGCTGCCAGCTGCATCTGCACGCTTACCTTCAGAGACTGGTGCTCAAGAACACCCAGGTCCCACTGCACATGCCCCTCTCGCAGTTTACAGCCATTCAGGTAGTAATCTGCCTTCTTGCTTTTGCTTCCGAAACTATATTACTTCCAAATTATGCTGCATCTGCCAATGATATGCCCACTCACCTAACCTGTCGAGAACATGAAGGATCTCGGCATCCTCTTCACAGTTCACCCTCTCATCCAACTTAGTATCATTTGCAAACTTGGAGATGTTACATTTTGTTCCCTCATCCAAGTCATTATATATATAATATATAGTAATTAGCTGGGGTGCCAGCAAAGATCCCTGTGGCACTCCACTAGCCTGCCAATTTGACAAGGCCCCATTAATTCCGACTCTTTGTTTTCTCTCTGCCAAGCTCTCTATCCATCACAATACACTTCCCCAATCCCATGCACTTTAAGCTTGCACATTAATTTCTTATGTGGGATTTTGTCAAATGCTTTCTGAAAGTCCAAATAAACTATATCGACTGGCTCCCCCTTGTCAACTTTACGAGTTACATCTTCACATAATTCCAACAGATTTGTCAAGCATGATTTCCCCTTCATAAATCCATGCTGACTCTGTCTGATCTTGCCACTGCTTTCTAAATGCTCTGATATAAAATCCTTGACAATGGGTTCAAGAATTTTCCTGACTACCGATATTAGACTCACTAGTCGATAATCCCTGTTTTCTCCCTACCTCCCGATTTGAATGTTGGAGCGACATTAGCCACCCTTCAATCTGCAGGGACTATCCCAGAGTCTACAGAATTCTGAACGATGATCACCAATGCATCCACTATTTCTAGAGCTACTTCCTTAAATACTCTCGGATGAAGATTATCAGGCGCTGGGTATTTATCGGCCTTCAATCCCAACAATTTTCCCAGAACCATCTCTTTACTAATACTGATCTCTCTCCGTTCTTCCCTCTCGCTAAATCTTGCACCCTCCAACAATTCTGGTGTCTGGCTTGTGATGAAGGGTCTAGGCCCGAAACGTCAGCTTTTGTGCTCCTGAGATGCTGCTTGGCCTGTTGTGTTCATCCAGCTCCACACTTTGTTATCTGTGTCTGATTTGTGTCCTCTTTTGTGAAGACAGAACCAAAAGTATGTATTCTGTTCCTCGGCCATTTCTTTGTCCCCTATTATATACTCCCCTGTTTCTGTTTGTAGGGGACCTACATTTGTGTTTACCGATCTCTTTCTCTTCACCTACCGATAGAAACTCTTAGTATCAGTCTTTATCTTCCTTGCAAGCTTACCTTTGTACTCTATTTTCCTCCTCTTAATCAATCCTTGGTCCTTCTTTGCTGAATTCTAAACTGCTCCCAATCCTCAGAGGTATTATTTTCCTTGGAAGAGATACTATTTCTTATTCCCTTTGAAAGCCACGGATTGGCCATCTTACTCATTTTGATTTTGCGACAGACAGGAATAAACAGTTGTTGATGTTCCCCCATATGTTCATTGAATGTTTGCACTGCCTATCCGCTGTCATCCCTTTAAATAGCTCTCAGCAATTTATCAAGGCCAACTCATGCCTCACATCCTCATGGTTTCCTTTATTAAGGTTCAGTACTCTAGTCTCCGAATCAACAATCTCACTCTCCACCTCGATAAAAAGCCAATGATGCTTTTTCTACCCACACTTCATGCAGTGTCACTTGCAGTCTTTAACAAGCACACATCCTCCATTATTTTATCTGTCTATGCTTCAATTTACACACAGCTTTCCTATATCATTTCCATCAGGGATTAAGTAAACAACTCCTGTAAGACTTTCAAGTAATATCCATTTTGCTCCCACAGCCTCACCAAACTCATTTTCTTCTTTGGCTGTAGCTATAACTTTTGTCAATGCTATTACTCGTCCTCTTTTTCAATATTCCTGAATTCTGTAGCCTGAAATATTTTTAGCCTCCAATCATGCCTAATTTGTAGCTGGATTTCTGTAATGGCTACCATATAATATCCTTCGAGTCCTAAGTACTCCAGAACATCTGCTTAAAAATGCAAAATGGTAACAGTTATGGGAAACTCAACACACTGTCACTTGGTGAAGCATATCTTGGATGCAACTTATTCTATCCCAGTTTAAGTCAATAATGCTCATCGAGAATTTCTCCAATTTATTTTATAAACTTGGCAAAGATGGTATATTAATTACTAAATTTGAGAATATTTCTGGAAAGCACTGACTACCAGTTAAGAAATATATATCAAGTATACTTGGTTCTGTACAATCTTCTTGAAAACACATCCTACAGACAGGGTGAAACAGATGTAACTCTACAATAACTTTGAATGAACTCTTGCTCCTTATTACAAAGTAAAATTACGATAGAGAATAGGAAACAAGAAACAATTTAATTAGCAGTCCCTGACATTGATTATGTAACAATGACAAGTTTATGCAGTGTGAAATTAAGGAACTAATCATTCATCTGATAAAAGTAACCTTGAGGCACATCGTGGTAGTAAACATGCACTCTAAAACAATGGCACTAATTGGAAGTTTCTAAGGCTCTTTCTCTGCCCTCCCCATGACTCAGGGGTCATCAACTTGTGACTGCTCACCATGGAGCCCACATCATCCAGTTGGAAATAACCTTTTCAGTTTGAACCTCCGTTATCAGGCAGGAATCACAAAGTACAAGAACTAGACAACAACCTCAGGATAGTGTACTAGAATCTTCCTTCCATTGCATCTACAAAACCATAGAGAGATCACGAGATGTAACAGCAAAAGTAGGCCACCTGGCCCATTGAGTCTGCTCTGGCAGTTAATGAAATCATGGCTGATCTGATAATCCTTAACACTTTCACGCCTTTTCACCATATCTCTTGACTCCTTTACTGATTAAAAACTTCAACCTTGAATGGTTCTCGACAACAAAGAATTGCAGAGACTTTCTACCCACTGTGAGAAGAAATTCCTCCTCAACTCTGTCTCCAATAGTAACCACTTACTCTGGGATTATGCCCTCTGGTCCAAGACTCTTCCACATGGGGAAGCAATGGCTGTACATCAACACTAACAAGTCCCCAGTGAATCTTATAGGCTTCAATGAGATTCACTTTTCATTCTACTAAACTACAAAAGAATACAGCCACTACCTACTCAAATTCACCTCATAAGAAAATCCCTCTATACCCAGACCAATCGACTGAACCTTCTCTGGATTTCCTCCAATATCAAGATGTCTTTCCTTCGATAAAGGAGCCAAAAGCTGTTCACAATATTCTGACACTGTTGACTTTGTTTATTAGATTGCAAGATGAGCATTAACAATACTGTTGTAAATTTTCTTACCAGTAACAATATCAATGTTAAATGGTCACAAATGTTGCACAATTGCACAATATTCAGCACCATTCGTGACTCCTCAGATACTGAAGCAGTCCATGTTCACATGCAACAGGATCTGGACAATATCCAGGCTTGGACTGACAAGTGGCAAGTGACATTTGTGCCACACAAATGCCAGGCAATGACCATCACCAGTAAGAGGCAATCTAACCATCGCCCCATGGCATTCAATAGTGTTACCATCACTGACTTCCCCATTATCAACATCCTGGGGGTTACCATTGATCAGAAACTCAACTGGACTCACTACACAAACACAGTGACTACACAGCAGGTCAGAAGTTCAGAATACTGTGGCGAGTAACTCACCTCCTGACTCCTCAAAGCCTGTCCACTATCTACAAGGCACAAGTCAAGAGTGTGATGGAATACTTCTGGCTTGCCTGGATAAATGCAGCACCAACAGCACTGAAGAAGCTTGACATCATCGATGACAAAGCAGCCCGCTTGATTGGCACTACATGCACAAGTATCCTCTCCCTCCACCACTGACACTCAGTAGCAGCAGTGTGTACTATCTACAAGATGCACTGCAGAAATTCACCCAAGATCCTCAGACAGCACCTTCCCAACTCACGGCCACTTCCATCTAGAAGGATAAAGGCAGCAGATAAATGGGAACACCACCGCCTTCAAGTGACTTACCATCCTGACTTGGAAATATTTTGCTGTTCCTTCACTGTTGCTGAGACAAAATCCTGGGATTCCCTCCCAATAGCATTGTGGGACAACTCACAGCAGGAGGACTGCAGCGGTTCAAGGCGGCAGCTCATCAGCACCTTCTCAAGGGCAACCAGGAATGGGCAAGGAATGCTGGCCAGCCAGCAATGCCCACATCCGACGAATGAATAGGAAAAAAAACTTTACTTTTAAATAGTTAGGAAACTTGTTGCGGGAATGAGGATAACCCATATGTCAATTCTGTCACAACACAATCATACAGAAGTAAAAATATAACATTTTAAAGCTAAGTTTAAAAATAGTATTCCAAAAATTAAATATTTGGTAAAGGTGGTGAGGCTCCATCTGGCATACTGTGTACAATACAGATCACCATACTTGCAGAAGAATGTTTAATGCGTTGGAAGCAGTTTAGAGAAAGTTCATTAGACTTGCCATTCTGATGAAGAGTCACCAGACTCAAATGTTAATACAGCTTTCTTCCCACAGGTGCAGCCATACCTGCTGAGTTTCTCAAACAATTTCAGTTTTTGTTACGAGACTAACGCCTGGCTTGGCCAAATTGTCTTGCGGAGTGGCTAGACTGGCTAGGCCTTCTATCCTCTGGAGTTTACAAGAATCACAGGTGGCTTAATTGAACATACAAGATCCTGACGGGACCTGACTGGGTGGACATTGAAAGGATGAAGGGTCTAGGCCCGAAACGTCAGCTTTTGTGCTCCTGAGATGCTGCTGGGCCTGCTGTGTTCATCCAGCCATTTTATTATCTCGGACATTGAAAGGTTGTTTCCTTTTGTGGGAGAATACAGAACGAGGGGTCATAGTTTTAACATAAGAGGACACCCATTTCAAACAGAGATGAGGAAACATTTCTTTCTTTCAGAGGCCTCAGTGTCTTTGGAATTCCCTTCTTCAAACAGCAGTGGATGCAGAATTTTTACATTCTTTCAAGCAGAGGTGGATAGATTTTTGAAAACCAAGATGATGAAAGGTTATTGAGGTTCTGCAGAAATATAGAGTTCAGGTTAAAATCAGATCAACTATACTCTTATTGAATGGCTGAGCAGGATTGAGGGGCTTAATGGCCTACTCTTGTTCCTTGCTACGATGTTCCTTTTATTACTTTAAGCTGGTCAATGTAACCAAATTCTTATAAATTTTCACTACTTGTATTACTTATCACATGCTTATTTATTCATATCATTATGAATGAATTTTTATTCTTTAAATATATATTCCATATACAATAAAGGAAGAAACTAGATCTTAGGTCTTGACAGTCTCCAGATCCCCGACCAGGGAAAACATTCCCCTGTTCTACAACTGTGAAGAATCTTTTTCTTGGTGAATAAGAACAAGTAGCACTTACAGGAAAAAAGGATATTTGATCTTAAGCAATCATAGACCAATGGGTTTTAAACATAAAAATGTGATCAAATTTGTACATCAAAACTGCGTCCAGTTCTGGGCGCCCTATTATAGGAAAGATGTGGATGCTTTGGAGAGGGTTCAGAGGAGGTTTACCAGGATGCTGCCTGGACTGGAGGGCTTATCTTATGAAGAGAGGTTGACTGAGCTCGGACTCTTTTCATTGGAGAAAAGGAGGAGGAGAGGGGACCTAATTGAGGTATACAAGATAATGAGAGGCATAGATAGAGTCGATAGCCAGAGACTATTTCCCAGGGCAGAAATGGCTAGCACGAGGGGTCATAGTTTTAAGCTGGTTGGTGGAAAGTATAGAGGGGATGTCAGAGGCAGGTTCTTTACGCAGAGAGTTGTGAGAGCATGGAATGCGTTGCCAGCAGCAGTTGTGGAAGCAAGGTCATTGGGGTCATTTAAGAGACTGCTGGACATGCATATGGTCACAGAAATTTGAGGGTGCATCCATGAGGATCAATGGTCGGCACAACATTGTGGGCTGAAGGGCCTGTTCTGTGCTGTACTGTTCTATGTTCTATGTTCTATGTTCTAAAACATTTCTACAACAGTTGTCAGATCGTCAGGAACTCTCAAGTTGCTCCATGGTAAGTAAATGTGTTTCAATTATGTGAAGATAAGAGAAGTTGGAATTCTTTTCCTTAAAGCAGAAAAGGTTGACAGGAAATCTAATAGAGATGTTCAAAATTTTGAGTGATTTTGAGGCAGTAGATTCGAATAAACTGATTCACCTAATGGGCGGAAGACAGCCAGCAATCTTAGACTGACTGTATTTTGCAAAAGAACTGGAATGGGCAGATAAGGAGAGTTATATAGCAGGTTGTTATGATCGAGAATGCATTGTCTTAAAGGGTGATGAAAGGAAATTCAAATTTATTATTAAAAAGGGAATTTGATCATTGAAAAGGAAAAATCTGCATGATTGGAACAGGGTGGATTAAATAGTCTCCGGTGTTATATGATTCTATAAAATGCATTCAATGAAACTTCAAACACACTGATTCTTGAACAACACTGAAGACAAATGATCAGTTACAATTATTTTGGTGAAGCTGGTCAAGGGATGAGATTGTCTCAAACCAGTGAAGCTTCTCTGCTTCCCTTCAAATACTAGGTTTGGTCTGTGGTAAGCTCCAAAACAATAAATTCATTATTGTTGTTTTGTGAACTGGCACTTAGAAAGGTATCAGAAGACTTACTATTCACCCTTGTGCTTTCATTCAATAATTTTAAGCTGAATTTGATGATAAATAAGTTCTCATTTAGACGTTTTAAATTTTTGGCCAATACTGAACTGTATCTAAAAAAAAGATTAAAAAATGGATTAAATAAAGAGTGAAAAAAAGTTCTGTCAAAGAATTGGTTGATTTAGAAACAGATTGACAGCACAATATTTTACAATGAAGCGATGACATTTTCAACGTGGAATAAAACTGATCTTGGGTAAGATCCTCAGAGTTGATCAGTGAAGGAATTTAATCTCGCAGAAATGAGAAAATGATCTATTCCGAACATCTAAATTCTGTACAAGCAGCATTACAATGAAATGACTGCATGCAGTGTTAAATAGCATTCAATAACAAAGCCAAAAATGTAAAACTATGACAAAAATGGCAATTTATTTACAATCAAATTCAGCTCAAAATTAGTGAATGAAAACTCATTCTATCATTCTAATGGTATTTTAAATCTATTTCTTACATCAGTACTTTGTTCCAAATCATATGCAATGCCTGGAGGAAAAAAAGACATTTATCTTGTTATGTTTCATATCCAAAAAGGTGAAAGACATAGGTCTTCAAGTCAAGTTCACATACAAATGTTCAGGATGAAGCTGGGAAATGGCTTTGGGGTTAAAAACGAAGAATGGGCTGCCTGACTTGGCAGGGCTGCTTTGTTGCGACAACTTCTTACATGTAGATCTACATACACAATTTGACACAAGCAGATCCTCCCAGCATCTGAAAACAGTGCTCAATGCATGTCTAGTAAAGACACTGAGATTTCACACATCAGCTTTTGCAATGTTTTAGTTGGAGGCTGGGAATGAGAATCTGTATTCACATCTCAGAAGCTCAGTTACTGAAAGTGTGCTGTACTAATCAGAACTTTTTGAGGTTGTAACTAGGAGATAAGTAAAAGAAAACAAGTAGATAAATGGATTCGGTTTTTAAAATGTATCCAGCAAGACATCACGTATGAAGTTACTGCACAAAATTAGGGCTCCTAGAGTAATACCGTGAGTAATATTGCTAAAAACTCACTGTAGTGGTGCTCTGGAAATCAAGCTCCACTATTCCTAGAGTTATAAGAACTAGGAGCAGGACTAAGCAATTCAGCCGCTCGGCGTCCTGACTTGGAAATTTATCACCATTCCCGGTGACTGTGTCAAAATCCTGCAGTTGCCTACTTAATGTCATTGTGGCTCTGCCTTACAGCACATGGACTGCAGCAGTTCAAGAAGGTTCACAACCACTCTGTCAAGGGAATCTAGTGATGGGTCATAAGTGCTGGCTCAGCAAATGATGCCCAGTCCCACAAGTAAGTTAAAACTAGGGGACGGAACAAGAGTTCTTGAACCTTTTTAAGGCACTGGTAGATTGGTAGTTGTTAAGTTGCCAGGGGTAGGAGGGAACAGATCAGCCACAGTCTTACTGAAAGGTAAAGTAGGCTTGAGGGACTGAATTACTTACTCCTGATTTGTTATGTCCAAATGTACAAGCAGCCTCAATGAGCTTGCACAAGGACAGATGATGTACACCTCCTGCAAGTTCCCCTTCAATTCACACCCAATCTTGACTTGGAAATATATTGCTATTCCTTTATTACCACTAAGTCAAAATCCTGCAACTCCATTTCTAATAACAATTTGAGTACACTGCATTGGTGGGCTGCACCAGTTTAAGACGCTAGCTAATCACCAACATCTCAATGGCAGTTACAAATCGGCAACAAGTACTAGCTTTGCCAGTGTTGCTCAACTCATCCTGAGGGCTGAACTAACAACATGATAAAACAATTGAAAGGACAGATGTTCGGACAATGGTTCCCTTGGCTAGGGAGTCTAGAACTAGGAGTTCAAAAACTCCAGAATAAGGGGTTGACCATTTTGGACCAAATAGAGTAAATGAATCTTCAGAATTTTTTCCCCCAGAGAGCTGTAGATACCTCATCATTGAATATATTCAAGAAAGACAAAAACAGATTTTTAGATATTATGGGAATCAAGAGATCTAGAGATAGGACCGACAAACGGAGTCGATGTCAAATACCAGTAACAAATACGTTGAATGGCAGAGAAAGCTACTCCTGTTTGTTATGATATTATAAATTGCTGCGCACACTTGAAGTTTTCAAGCCTCCATTCTGTCAATATGTGCTTAAATGTTCAGGAATAGCCAAGAGGTAATCTTTCAAGAAGAGTGTGTGCACTTCATGTCAACGACTTCACCAGTTTCAAAATCTCCCCTTCCCCAACTGCATCCCTAAACCAGCCCAGTTCATCCTCTCCCCCCACTGCACCACACAACCAGCCCAGCTCTTCCCCTCCACCCACTGCATCCCAAAACCAGTCCAACCTGTCTCCGCCTCCCTAACCTGTTCTTCCTCTCACCCATCCCTTCCTCCCACCCCAAGCCGCACCCCCATCTACCCACTAACCTCATCCCACCTCCTTGACCTGTCCGTCTTCCCTGGACTGACCTATCCCCTCCCTACCTCCCCACCTATACTCTCCTCTCCACCTATCTTCTTTTCTCCCCATCTTCGGTCCGCCTCCCCCTCTCTCCCGATTTATTCCAGAACCCTCACCCCATCCCCCTCTCTGATGAAGGGTCGAGGCCCGAAACGTCAGCTTTTGTGCTCCTGAGATACTGCTTGGCCTGCTGTGTTCATCCAGCCTCACATTTTGTTGTCCTGCACTTCATGTCAGGTAGGTTTTCAGAGATGTTGAAATTTGTTGAAATGTTGAAACACACAATTTGATACGAGCAGATCTTCCCAGCATCTGAAAACAGTGCTCAATGCATGTCTAACAAAGACACTGAAATTTCAGACAACAGCTTTTGGAATGTTTTCGTTGGAGGCTGGGAATGAGAATCTGTATTCACATCTCAGAAGCTCAGTTACTGAAAGTGTACTGTACTAATCAGAACTTTTTGAGGTTGTAACTAGGAGATAGGTAAAAGAAAACAAGTAGATAAATGGATTTGGTTTTTAAAATATATCCAGCAAGACACTATGTATGAAGTTACTGCACAAAATTAGGGCTCCTAGGGTAATACCGTGAGTAATATTGCTAAAAACTCACTGTAGTGGTGCTCTGGAAATCAAGCTCCACTATTCCTAGAGTTATAAGAACTAGGAGCAGGACTAAGCAATTCAGCTGCTCGGCGTCCTCACTTGGAAATTTACCAACATTCCCAGTGACTGTGACAAAATGGATAGGAAGTTAGGTTTCTGCAAGCATCATGTACACAACTGATCACAAAATAAACCTAAGCACCAAAACTGTCCATTTAGATTGGTTGAAATCATAATGCAATTTTACAGTGTTGCTTGAAGCAACACAGTAGCACAGCATTTGATATGTAAAGTAATTGTTCAAAATGTATTTATATGGATTATTGTCAAATATGGATTTAAAATTGGATGTAACTCAGTTTGGATAGCACTTTTCTGACCATACTTATTGTGCAAGATTGAGATTTTGCCATCTTTACCAGGCAAAATATTAAAGACTTTACAGCTTGAAAGTGGAATCTTGGGTACAAGAGCCAGCAGAACATATGATCAGGTAGGGTATCGCAGCAGACTTTTACCACATCTGACCTGACACTGTCATGCATACTTATTCTGTTTCAACTGGGTAACCATTGTATCAATGTCAAAAGTATCTTCAGTGCTACTAAAGATAAGGTTCAACTGTGCTCTACGGATGAATAGACCATCAGCACCCACTCTGCACAAATTTACACAATAAATGACTAATTAGAATAATAATATGAACTGCCAAGCAAAGAGAATCTTTGAGGGAGGCAAAAATTAAATAAACAAAAAAGCAACATCTCAAAAGTCAAGATAATAAAATGTGAGGCTGGATGAACACAGCAGGCCCAGCAGCATCTCAGGAGCACAAAAGCTGACGTTTCGGGCCTAGACCCTTCTTCAGAGAGGGGGATGGGCTGAGGGTTCTGGAATAAATAGGGAGGGGGGGAGGCGGACCGAAGATGGAGAGAAAAGATGATGGTTGGGGAGGAGAGTATAGGTGGGGAGGTAGGGAGGGGTTAGGTCAGTCCAGGGAAGACGGACAGGTCAAGGAGGTGGGATGAGGTTAGTAGGTAGGAGATGGAGGTGTGGCTTGGGGTGGGAGGAAGGGATGGGTGAGAGGAAGAACAGGTTAGGGAGGCAGAGACTGGTTGGACTGGATTTGGGATGCAGTGGGTGGAGGGGAAGAGCTGGGCTGGTTGTGTGGTGCAGTGGGGGGAGGGGACGAACTGGGCTGGTTTTGGGATGCGGTGCGGGAAGGGGAGATTTTGAAACTGGTGAAGTCCACATTGATACCATTGGGCTGCAGGATTCCCACCATCAACGAATACCAGTCACGACTGGACATAGAACCACACATCAACGAATACCAGTCACGATTGGACATAGAACAGTTTTTCCGCCGCCTTCGCCTCCATGCCTACTTCTTCAACCGGGAGTCTAACCCTCCCTCCACTGACCCCTTCACCCGCTTCCAACACAAGTCCTCCTCCTGGACACCACCCCCAGGCCTCCTACCCTCCCTCGACCTCTTCATCTCTAACTGCCGTCGAGACATTAACCGCCTCAACCTCTCCACCCCTCTTACCCACTCCAACCTCTGCCCCACAGAACAGGCAGCCCTCCGCTCCAACCCCAACCTCACCATCAAACCCGCAGACAAGGGTGGCGCAGTGGTAGTATGGCGCACTGATCTCTACATCGCCGAGGCCAGACGCCAACTCTCCGACACCACCTCCTACTGCCCCCTCTATCATGACCCCACACCCGAGCACCAAACCATCATCTCCAACACCATTCATGAGCTCATCACCTCAGGGGACCTCCCACCCACAGCCTCCAACCTCATTGTTCCCCAACCCCGCACGGCCCGTTTCTATCTCCTTCCCAAAATCCACAAACCTGCCTGCCCTGGTCGACCCATCGTCTCAGCCTGTTCCTGCCCCACCAAACTCATCTCCACCTATCTGGACTCCATTTTCTCCCCTTTGGTCCAGGAATTCCCCACCTACGTCCATGACACCACCCATGCCCTCCACCTCCTCCAGGACTTCCAATTCCCTGGCCCCCAACACATCATTTTCACCATGGACATCCAGTCCCCATACACCTGCATTCCGCATGCAGATGGCCTCAAGGCCCTCCGCTTCTTCCTGTCCCGCAGGCCCGATCAGTCCCCCTCCACCGACACCCTCATCCGCCTAGCCGAACTCGTCCTCCCCCTCAACAACTTCTCTTTCGATTCCTCCAACTTCCTACAGACTAAGAGAGTGGCCATGGGTACCCGCATGGGCCCCAGCTATGCCTGCCTCTTTGTAGGTTACGTGGAACAGTCCCTCTTCCGCACCTACACAGGCCCCAAACTCCACCTCTTCCTCCGGTACATTGATGACTGTAGCGGCGCTGCCTCTTGCTCCTCAGAGGAGCTCGAACAGTTCATCCACTTCACCAACACCTTCCACCCCAACCTTCAGTTCACCTGGGCCATTTCCAGCACATCCCTCACCTTCCTGGATCTCTCAGTCTCCATCTCAGGCAACCAGCTTGTTACCGATGTCCATTTCAAGCCCACCGACTCCCACAGCTACCTAGAATACACCTCCTCCCACCCACCCTCCTGCAAAAATTCCATCCCCTATTCCTAATTCCTCCGCCTCCGCCCCCACGATGAGGCATTCCACTCCTGCACATCCCAGATGTCCAAGTTCTTCAAGGACTGCAACGTTCCCCCCCACAGTGGTCGAAAACGCCCTTGACCGCGTCCCCCGCATTTCCCGCAACACATCCCTCACACCCCGCCCCCGCCACAACCGCCCAAAGAGGATCCCCCTCGTTCTCACACCACCCCACCAACCTCCGGATACAATGCATCATCCTCCGACACTTCCGCCATCTACAATCCGACCCCACCACCCAAGACATTTTCCCATCCCCACCCGTCTGCCTTCCGGAGAGACCACTCTCTCCGTGACTCCCTTGTTCGCTCCACACTGCCCTCCAACCCCACCACACCCAGCACCTTCCTCTGCAACCGCAGGAAATGCTACAATTGCCCCCACACCTCCTCCCTCACCCCTATCCCAGGCCCCAAGATGACTTTCCACATTAAGCAGAGGTTCACCTGCACATCTGCAAATGTGGTATACTGCATCCACTGTACCCAGTGTGGCTTCCTCTACATTGGGGAAACCAAGCGGAGGCTTGGGGACCGCTTTGCAGAACACCTCCGCTCGGTTCGCAATAACCAACTGCACCTCCCAGTCGCAAACCATTTCCACTCCCCCTCCCATTCTTTAGATGACATGTCCATCATGGGCCTCCTGCAGTGCCACAATGATGCCACCCGAAGGTTGCAGGAACAGCAACTCATGTTCCGCTTGGGAACCCTGCAGCCCAATGGTATCAATGTGGACTTCACCAGCTTCAAAAGCTCCCCTTCCTCCACCGCATCCCAACACCAGCCCAGTTCGTCCCCTCCCCCCACTGCACCACACAACCAGCCCAGCTCTTCCCCTCCACCCACTGCATCCCAAATCCAGTCCAACCAGTCTCTGCCTCCCTAACCTGTTCTTCCTCTCACCCATCCCTTCCTCCCATCCCAAGCCACACCTCCATCTGCTACCTACTAACCTCATCCCACCTCCTTGATCTGTCCGTCTTCCCTGGACTGACCTAGCCCCTCCCTACCTCCCCACCTATACTCTCCTCCCCACCCATCATCTTTTCTCTCCTTCGGTCTGCCTCCCCCTCTCTCCCTATTTATTCCAGAACCCTCATCCCATCCCCCTCTCTGAAGAAGGGTCTAGGCCCGAAACGTCAGCTTTTGTGCTCCTGAGATGCTGCTGGGCCTGCTGTGTTCATCCAGCCTCACATTTTATTATCTTGGATTCTCCAGCATCTGCAGTTCCCATTATCACTGATACCATCTCAAAAGTCAAAGTTTTTTTGAAGGATGCATAATTAAGAGTTGGAACAAGGAGCCTAATCAATTGCAGTGAATTTGTTGGCTTGGACATTTTACCAGGAGTTACTTCTGCTTAATCTCACAAGTCATCTTACTGTGGTCTTTAGCTTTGTTGAGTATTAAAATGAGACATTAACTTCCAGATCTACAGCATTTTACACAAATGACTGCGATGAAAGGGAAAATGCTAGAAATGTTTGTCTTGCCTCTCTCAATCAATTCGTTTGATGCCTCATTTGACTTTATGAATACTGTCAGTCAATCCAACATTACCTTTCAAATTATGAAATCATCAACAGCCATTTGTTACACTAGTTAATCAACATCAATGAAAGATTGAATAAGAAATCACCCACAAGGTTATAAACTCAAAATCCGCATTTCAAGTTATCTGTATTAGTACTTGACAAAAAAGTTCAAGAATTAATTGCAGTTAATTAAACAGAACTGTTATAATGTTATTATGGAGTTGGATAAATATTTCACTGCAGAATATAAAACAAAAATAAAGAGCTGAATCTTACATTGTTTCTGACTGTCAGTTTGATCAAATTTCATGAAAATAAATTGCGTCCTTAACACCCTGGTGTAAAGACAGCAAACTCTCCATCAACATCAGCACAATAAAGGAGCTGGTCATTGACTCAAAGCAGGGATTGAGGAAGAATTCAAAAAGCTACAATCATACAAGTCAGAAATGTATTTTAGCCTCTGCAAATTTTAAAAAATGTTTCAGAAAATACATGTAACGTTAATTCCAACACATCTAAGATTCCAAAACTAATTTTAAAAAATCCTTATTCAGATAGAAATTAGCTTTGATATCAATTAGTGGGAATTTTTTCAGTTGATTGCCAATTATTTCAATTCTGGCAATTGCTTGTTCTCATGCTCAATGAAATGTCACTTTAATGTCAAGGGCAGTTGCACCTCACCTTTGAAATGCAGCTCCTTTGTCTCTTGTCAATGAGCAGATAATGGCTGATCTAAAGTATTTGTCCTGCTTTTTGTGGACAGTTTTCCACATTGTTTGGGAGATGCCAGCATAGTAGCTGTACCAGAACAACTTGGTTAGGGTGCAACTAGCTCTGAAGCATGTCAGAGATGCTATTGGCAGTCTTAGCCTTTACTGTACCCAGAGCCTTCAGCTATTTTTTTATTATCACATCGAATTAATTGAATTGGCTGAAAACTGGTATTTGCAATGGTGGGAACATGAGCCACAGTCCTTCCAAAGATTTCCATAAAATCTTTCACATCAACCAGAGAATGCAGGCTGGGCTTTGGTTTCATCATCTCATTTGAAATCTAGAATGCATTAACACACTTCCTTTATTCTGCATTGAAATGGCAACCTTGACTTTTGGTCTGAAGTCCTGGAGTGGGGCTTAACCTTACAACTCTGACTCATATGCTAGAGTCCAATCAACCGAGTCACATGTAACACTTTGTGTTGTACGATTGGATGTAACTTACTTCAAAAGTGACGGTAAATTGAGATCCTAACTGCTGTCCCAGTGGTTCAACTACAAATGAAAAATTTGATTTGACTTGATTTATTATTGTTACATGTACCAGGTGCAACGAAAATTTTGCATTGCATGCAGTACAGGCAGATCATACCATACAAAGTGCATAAGGGTAATAGAACAAAGCAAGGAATACAATGTGACGGCTACACAGAAGCTGTACAAACAGCAAGATCCAGAGGCATAAAGTGAAAAGGAGGGATGTGTTCTTTTCTTGACATGGCCAATTTCTCCCCTTTTGTCACACCACCAACTCAAATTATCCAATTCTATGCTGCTGCTTGAAGATCTTGTTATGTTAAAATTGACTTCTACCACAACTATTTACACTTCAAAGTAATCAACTGCAAATTAAATACTTTGAGATATTCCCAAGTGTCATGATAAGCCAGTGTAATCGTCTAAGTATTTTCTCTTTCTCTCAGTAAACTTGCATATCACTACTACAGTGTAATCATTCATATGGATCCTAAACAAAACATCCACTGCAGTACATTCCAAATAGGCTTTCAACAGAGTGAAGGATGATGCAGGGCATAGAAATAAAATTGACTCAGCATATTACTTCAGATTTTAAAACAAATATTCAATGGATGTGAATGTCACTGGTTAGGCTAGCACTTATCACCCATCCATGATTGCCCTTGAAAAGGTGGCGGTCAGTTGTCTTCTTGAGCCATAGCAGTACCAGTAAAGTATGCCAAATTATTCCTACCATGTTAAAAAATTTATGCTGCTGTGATAGAATATTTTTATTTGAGAAAGGAAAATAGTATCTGTTGAAAATTAAAGCATAAAATGCAAATAAGGGTGATTGACATCTGCAAAATGCAAATAGGTTGGCTTAGTATAGACCATTGTGACTGATAACAGGCTACACCAGACATTTTAAATTTAGTTTTGTTTTGCAGGTACAGATTGACTTGCTTGCATTTTATCAGTTTCTGTTTTAACTGTGAAATGTATTCATGGTCGTTGATTTATTAAATCATGAATATTTTAGGAAAATCTCCTGTTACTCACTGATAAAAGTAAGTATTCTTTATATTCTTTAGAGATCAGACTACTTTTTTTGACATAATTACAGAACAATTCTTTTACCAAATTCCTAACAATGCATGTTAATAAAATAATCTTTTTTAGTTCTATACATATAGCAAGATAAACTCTTGCCTAATTGGTAGCTTGCTCAAATAACGGCAATATTACAAATGTGAAATACTGTGTACCTAATTGAGGCAGTAGAAGTAGTGATTTCTCAGATGAACTCTCAATTCCTTGCTGTATCATAGCAATAGTAATTTTACTTCACAAATGCACACAATTTAAAAGCTGCACTTTTCTTATTTAATGATTTTAATCTGTGATAAAAGTTCCCTATAGCAAAAGAAAATCATTTTCATAAGTTCCAAGATGTTCAATTTCCCACAAATATCTCAATTCCATATTATATTGTACAAAATGAACTGCTACATTGGAAGCAATGCACCTCTGGACTACTTCTTGAAAGGGGCACATAGTCAGAAAATCATTATTTTTCACAATAAGATTTCTGAACAGTACATTAGATATAAATCAATACTTCTAAATTGTCAGTATTTTAAAATATCCCTACAGTATAGAGATGGTGTGTAAACAGGATATGCTTTGGAATTGCAAAGACATAACAGAATATTTTTACATGTTAACGCTACCAGATTCTTGTTTATAACTGCCCTTAATTATGCCTTTTAGCCCAGTTCTGTATGTACACATTTCACAGAAATGCATTTTCTAAATGTCATGAGTTTGATAGTCTTACATTCACAATCATTTAAGTAGACAGCTATGACAACAGGCTAATTATTTCTCCAAGTGAACTGAATGTAGACCAAGTTTTTCTTCTATTGCAGTACTCTTTTGGATTTCTAAAACATTGAGAGACAGTAAAACACCATAGAAATGCAAAGGTGAATACACTAAATAAAACAGACAATATTTCTAGGTTTCCGCAGAACAAAAATGACAATTGCAGTATTTCATAAGAACTTCAGAACAAAAGTAAGTGATTTCACCCTTTGAGCAGGTACCATGACTCAATGAGGTCATGGATCATCATAATCTAAGCCCATATATACCCACTTTGGCCTCAAAATGTTTGTTAATACTGTTGATTAAGAAACATCTGTCAATTCAAATTTTAAAAATAATTGAATTGGCATCAACTGGTATTATATTTAGAAGCAGGGCAGGACAGAATAATGGAGAAACGAGAAAAACAGAAAAAAAGCAAAGCTTCTTTACTTGATATGCTGGCATTATTCTGCGAAGCCAACTTTTTCTCTAGATGTTATGTTATACAGCTCTGCAGATCAAAGTTCTCCAACTTCCATGGTCCTTCATAGCAGTCAACACATTGGTGCTGTTCTCAAATTTTGAACTTGCTCTATTTGTCAAGCTGGCAATTTTCCCTGCAACCGATGCAAGTGCTACACCTGTCCCTATACCTCCCTCCTCACCCCGATCCCAGGCCCTAGGAAGACTTTTCACATCAAACAGATGTTCACCTGCACATCTGTCAATGTTATGTACTGTATCCGCTGTCCCATTGTGGCCTCCTCTACATTGGGGAAACCAAACGGAGGCTTGGGAAACGCTTTACAGAACATTTATGCTGTTTGCAACAAACAACTACACCTCCCAGTCATGAACCATTTCTATTCCATCCCCCCACTCCTCAGACAACATGTCCATCCTGGGCCTCCTGCATTGCCACAACGACGCCACCCGAAAGATGCAGGAACAGCATCTCTTATTTCGCTTGGGAACTCTGCAGCCCAAGGGTATCAATGTGGACTTCACAAGCTTCAAAATCTCCCCTTCCCCTTCCACATGCCAAAGCCAGCCCAGCTCGTCCCCGCCTCCCTAACCATTCCTCCCACCTCAAGCCGCACGCCCATCCCCTACCCACTAACCCCATCCCAACCCCGAGCTGCCCGTCCTCCCCGGACTGACCTATCTCCCCCAACTCCCCACCTACATTCACCTTCACTGGCCTTAGCCGTGCCTCTTTGACCTGTCCGTCTCCTCTCATCCTATCTTCTCCTTTATCCATCTTCTATCCACGTTCTCCGTCTGCCTATTTATTTCAGAATTCCCTTCCCCTCCCCCATTTCTGAAGAAAGGTCCCGACCCGAAACGTCAAGCCTTCCTGCTCCTCTGATGCTGCTTGGCCTGCTGTGTACATCCAGTTTCACACCTCGTGTATAATTTTCCTCAGTTTCATTCTAGTTCCACCACTACACTCACAACCAGTCTTTCTAGTTCCTCTCATCTACATACGTGCCAAAAGAGTGGTTGCTTCCCCATTATTATCTTGTAAAAGTCATCGAGCGACTGCTTTCTTCAAAACTTTCTTGTTAGTCACGGGCACTGTCCAAATGATCCTCATTATGTCTCAGGAATCACATCTATTTGCCTTTAATTTATGTTCTTTTATCTTGCTTATGTTCCAACTTTTCTAACCATTTATAATGTTGTATGTAGCCATTTCGTAATCTCAATCTGCCTTTTAGTAATCTTGAGCTGGGTTACGGACACTGCAGATATCAGGGATTGGAAAAGTTACCTGGTCACTTTGTACGAGGAGGCATCCCACAGTGTATGGTCTCCTGATTTGTGGTCAATGGTATGATTGCAAGGAAGGCAGGTAAGGGGACTTTTTGGGCTTGGGCAGGAGTGCAGGAGCTTCAGCCCTTGCAAGTGACCAAAACGTTCCAGGTTCTTTCTTCCTTTGTGCTGAATCACACCGACATCCAGAAGCATTTACATTTGTAATTGAAGCATCTGTGTGTCATCTTTGAACTATCTTAATTGTTACCTGGAGTCATATCTAGCACAAAGGAAGATCCTTGTGAATGTTGAAGATCAATCAGTGCTAGGTCTTCATTCCTGTGTTATTCAGGGTAGTGTCCCAGGCTAACCATTTTAAGCCACTCCATCAACGATCTTCCCCTCAACCCCCATCAGAAGTGGAGACGTTTGCTGAAGATTGCACCAATGTTCAGCACCGTTCACAACTCCTCAGATACTGAAGTAGTCCATGTACTTATGCAGCAAGAGCTCTTGGGGTGACACTGGCTAAAAACATCCATGCCACACATATGGTAGACAATGGCCACCTCCAACAAAAGAGAATCGAACCATTGTCCCTTGCCATTCAATGGTATTACCATTGCTGAATCCACCACTGTCAATACCTGAGCAAAAGGGGGAACTTTGACCAGAAACTAAACAGGACCAGCCATATACAAATTGTGACTACAAGAGCCAGCCAGAGGCTACAAATCCTGTGCAGAGTGGCTCATCTCCATTCTTACCAGTGCCAGCCCTGTACCTACAAGTGTCAAGTTAGGAATGTGCCTGTATGAGTGCAGCTCCAACAACAATCAAGGAGCTTTACAGCACTCAGAATAAAGCAGCCTGCTTGACTGCAAACACATTCACCACCATCATCAAATAATCCCTACGCCAGTGATGCGCGGCAGCAACTGTACAGATCAGCTGGAAGATACACTACAGTAATTTATTAAGACTCCTTTGATAGCACCTTTCAAAGGAACAAACTCTTGCATCTAGGAGGATAAAGGTAGCAAATGAATGGAAACACCACCATATGCAAGTTCCTTGCTGACTCATATAACATCCTGACCAGTCATTCCTACCCTCTCGCAGGGTCAAAATCCTAGAACTCCCTTGTTGAAGTAGTGTGCCCATCCCTATACCTTAGTGATTGCAGCAGTTCAAAGAGGCAATTTATCACCCCACCTATAGGGCTGACCAACATTCTTGTGTCCCAAAGGTGGGAGGATCATATCATATAGCATATCTTTCCAGTTGTCTGCAATAAGCAAGCCAGGCTGCATTTGCAAAGCTCACCATAGTGTCCAACATTGGATGCAATTCTGCAGTTGGACAGCTTTTGGTGAATAATCCTGAATATACAAAGAATTACACTGGCAACCAATTTAGACCTGTCACTTTAGTTTGCAATGTGGCAGAAGCTGCATACGTTGATATGCAGATACCTGTTTTTCAAAGACTGAAAGAACATGTATATGCACCATACTTGTCTCAACTCAGTGAAATAGTTGCCAGTCAATCACTGGTTCATTTCTAATGCAATATGCGGACCAGCATCAACTTGCTGGTTTGAAAATTTAAACAATGTTCAGCTGTGAACTGCCAATTATCATTATTTGGTGCATTCGGCATGGTAATACTTCTCTTGATTAAAGTGTATATGCTAACCAATCAGCACTTTCTTATAGTATAAACATTGATTTTTTCGTTGAATTGGTATTCTTGCAAAATGTCCTGATGGCTTCAGGCTAAAAATGTTCTGCAATATGAGTTTTTTCTGGGGTTAAAAAGACAAGTTCTCTACAATGAAATAACTACAACCAAAAGCCTTTTAAATCTTCTAGTTAAATGTACCCCTGCACCACATGTCATGATCATTGTGCTTATTCGCCCCGTAGTCAGTGCTCTCATCCGCACAAATCACAAGAGCCTCAAACCTGTTGGACGATTGCAAAGTTTGAGCCTTCCGCAGTGCTAGTTCCTGGATTCCCATATAATCATAAAATAAATCATTAAATTATTTTCCATTATACAATCAAACCTTCAAAAACAAAGATCTGATTTCAGTAAACTGAAGGGGATTAAAATCATGATTTGATATTAGGTTTTCAACTGTTCTAAAACAGAGTTGTTGTCTATCACCTTGCATATAGTGGGAGGGAACCAAACAAACACTTCTGAGGGCACAGAGCTTATAATTCACTGTAAATACAAGTGTACATTTGTAAATCTATTGCTATTTAAGGACCAAGCTAACAAGTTACACATCCTTAGCATCATCTCATGTCCCTGTCTAAGGGACTATGACTATTTGCTCAAAGCCCTATGTGACCTATAACTTACTTGTGCTGACCATTGCACTGTAGTCTCTCATGGAAGCCTGGGGCATTGATGATTCACCTCCTTGCAGATACCATGACCTGCAATGAACAGTTTCTTCTTTCACAATTATTCTCCATTCTGGTTCCCAGCATGCTGCTTCCAATCCCCACTGACTTTCATTTACCTGGCCCTCACAACTCATTGTGGTTCACTCCCTGGACTATATAGACCCCACATCATGATGGGCCCAAGAAGTCAACTGAGCACGTTGAAGCTTCTGGACTGAAACTGGATGTCATCCCTGACATATTATGCTGAGACCCACTGGCCAAAGATGGTCTACCTTGACCTGAGGGCCACTATCCTTAAACTTTGAGACATGGTCTTTTGGTTGATGTACATTGCATATTTACTGTGTACATTGTTGGTACATGTGGCAGGTTTGATAGTGACATACCATAGTGCCTACAAGTAACATGCTCACTCTCTTAACTGATCATTGCTGACAACCATAGCAAGCTACCTGGTTTTGTGTCTGTGCTAAACAGCAAAGCAACACAGAAATACTGTGAGCAGTGAAGTAGGTACAGAGTGCATGAAGCGAATCTAAGTTAGCAGCTGAGGATCCCAGAGATACTCCCTGGTCAAATCCATGGGCTGCACGTATTGCCAATGTCCTGACAGCAACATCATGATAAAACGTGCTATGCTTCAAAGTACTGCACTGAAGTGCAGAACTGTATTGTCGGTGAGTTGGCAATGTGTCATGTGGGTGCACAGAGCATGGTATATGCCAACCTCTGTGGATGGTGAGTATATACATTTAGCTTTATATCTGTAATGTTGGCAATTGCTACTTATGGACTGTGCCCTAAGATATTGGGTACTATTGTCCCAAATAGAGATCTGGAAGAACAAGTGACAAGCTTGCATCACCAGGTAACTGCTCTGACTTTCATTTCAGGAATCGTCAAATAGCTTAGGTGGGAGAATAGAGGCACTATTAGTTAACAATGGAATGTTAGAACATTCGAGCTTCTTAGTACTCATTAGTGTGATTTTTGTCTTACCATTCAAAGCCTGTGTTAGAGAAGTGAACTTCTTCGATGTTAAAAATCTCATTTCGGTCAAGCTCTTTTTTTTTTGTTGAATCACCAATGCCCACGTCAACTATGGACTGGGAAGGTTCCATCCGTACTCTTTCTTTTAGACGTTATCTCATTTGCATTGAGGGGGCAGTGACATTTCGAATTCCACTGAATACTTCACAAACAGTTTTAGATGCAAATAACATTTTTTTCCTTTTTAGAACCTAATAGCACATCATACATCCACATTAGAACACCATTGTGCTAGTGATTTAATAAGTGGCACAGAAATCATTCACAGATGTAAAATTAAATAATTATTGTTTTAATGATTTTGCTTGGTTCACTGAATATGATCTGTTACAGATAGCAGATGTGTTCAGCAAATGACATGAATCATGTATTTTCAGCACGATGAACGATTTGTTGTAAAATTCCCCATCCTCATATCGCTTTACTCCTTCTACTCAACAAAAATCAGCTGCCTGAACAAGTTAGTAACCGAATGACTGTCGGCACTTCAGGTTCTCAATCCGCTCTTGACTTTGCTTAGTGCTGAATGGTCTTCATTATTTTTTCATTGGTATCCTATGAACATTGCCTCCACTAGTTCTTCAGAACTCTTCTCATGCTTCAACTGAATATGTTGCACCAAATCCTCAAGCTCCCACAATGCTCCAATCTTACATGCCTCTCAGTTTCCCACAGTTTTTCCTTTAACTTACTGCCTCATAGAAGCATGCAGCTTCTATAAGAAGTCACCACCTGGTCTATCATGTCTGTGGTTGCTCTTTACAAGAGATACAAGAAATTAGTGTTACTGGCATGCTCTTCCCTGTAGTTTTACAAACTTTTCTCTTTCTAAAAACATGCCTTGGAAGTCACTACTGAATCTATTTCCACTTCTTTCAGACAGTTGAACCCTAGATTATAACTGCTCATTACAGAAATAAATCTCCTCATTTACCATCTAGTTCTCAGCCAATTATCTTCATCAGTGTTTATTGGTTACTGATCCTCTTGCCAATTTATCTGTATTTACTCTGACCAAAAATCCTTCCTAATTTAGGACATTTAAATAAAACTTTCCCATAATGCTTTCTGTTGTAAAAACATCAGCTGTGTTGATCTTACTCATCTTTGGTAATCTTATAGTTTCACTCCCATTGCCCTTTAATTCTCTGCTGTTGTATTGGATGTGTCAAGACATAACATCTCTTGAAGCTACTTCTGCTACATACTGGATCAATCTCTGCCAGTTTATAAGGTAGTTCTTCACTTCCCTTCGGCCATTTGCTTCCACAGGACATGTTCCAGGGAATGTACTCAATGCCTTTTCTTCATTTTGAAAAGATCCTGCTTTCACTCCATCTGTGTATCTGTATTGATGCTTCAAGCTAACTCCACTCCATCTACAATGCAGCTTCATCCAACCACCCAATAACAGTAATTTGAACTCTCATGTAGTCTCTTCCTTATCTTTTGTTTATAACTAGGACGGTACCTCCTATTTACCATCATGTCTATACATCCAGAGTCCACTGTGTCCATTGCGAGCAAATTCTAGTTGCTGCCCTTGACATAAAGCCAAATGTTATTGGGCTTGTATCTTTCTTGGTCTCTCTGCTGTGTTTACTCTTCCTGCCATTCAAACATGCCATAATTAATTTCACCCACTTTCAGTGCTTTACAAGAAAATCACCATCACCAATAAATCACCACTCTTCTGTTCTACTCTTTTCTCCACATCCCAACATGAATCCTTCTTAGAAAAGTCCTCATTACACCCAATTTGGGACGTTCTCTAAAGAGACAATCAAGAATGCCATTTTACTTCTTTTTGAGCAGTGACCATCATCTGTCTCCTTCATTGGCTTTCTTGCTCATCACATCTGATGGGAATATTAGGCTTTCTTATCCCACTCATCGTTCACCCTCTTACCTCCAGGACCTAGAAGGACATTGAAACTTTATCACCTCTAGGGTACACACAATCCCAACTTGGACCTACATTATCATTCTTTCATCATTGTGTTAAAATAATAAACTTTCCTAATAGCACTGCAGAACTATGCTTACCACATGGATTACAGTGGCACAACAGAAATGCACAATATCGCTTTTTTAGGGTAACTAGAGATGGGCAATAAGTGTTAACCTTTGTAAAGATGCTAATACTGTGAGAACGAATTTAGAAAAAAAGCACAAAAGATTCACTGTTTCAAGTCTTAGAGACATTGCAATAAATATTGTGGGCGTGCCTACTTAATTCATCTTTATAGCATGTACGGTGAAGCAGAGAATACTTTTATATCAGATGTTCTGAAGATAGCAATTAATATTGCAAATTTCAGGTCAATCAAACACTGACTATAAGATAAACAGTGACAGTTACTTCAGTCAGTTGCCATGCATAATTATTTGAAGAACATTGAAAGCTTTATTATTAAATCACTGGAAAGGACCGAATGTCAGCTGCATAACTTTAACATCTTTAACAGCCATTAATAGCATCCATTTATGAACTGATGAGAAGCAAAGTTCAGGCTCCTGTGGACTTGTGCTATTCTGAATTGCCAGTGGTTCGTTCATAGAATTTTCCTCTCATTAATTAAGAGAATGGCACGTTCAGTATATTTATGCAGGCAAACCCAAAAATGTACATTTACGTTTTCAGAAGCTGTTCAATATCCCATTGTTGAAGCTGAATAATTAAACTGTGCCTCATTTAATGCATTACAGTGAGTGCAATTCAGCCATCTGGTACAAAGTGATTTGCTATCCAGTATTGTTTTCTTCCATCTCTTGCACACTCATGTATTCAGAGACAGATCCAAGAAATATTCGCAGGCTAATAAAGTGAAAACGATCTTCGAATGAAATCCAACCAGGGAATAGATTAAATCAACTAAATCTGGACAGAAGTGCAAACACATACTTCCATCAGACAGAACAATTAATCAACATTGAGGGTTAAAGATTTTGTTTAAAAAGTAAACCACATCTGGAACCTCTCAAAGGCCTTGAAATTTATCCAAAATGTGATGCCCGAAATTGACAGCTGTTTGTGAACAAAGATTATTAGTGGTTACATACCTAATGCGACTACATCTATTAAGAGGTAGATCAAAAAGTAAAAGCAACTATGTAAAATATAGCTTTGAAAACTATAAGCCCCCACTGAACAATTAGTTTTTACCATGACGATATTAAAAAAAAGGACTTCTGGTTTTGAATTCTATTGTATGACTTAATACATGAGGCTTCTATGAACTAGCACAGCACAGTAGTCAGCACCACTGCCTCTCAATTGACAGGGACCCCGTGGTTCGAATCCAGCCTTGGGTGTCTGTGTAGGGCTTTCTCACTGTGCCTGCATGGATTTCTGCTGGGTGCTCCAATTTCCTCTGAGTCCAAAAATGAGCAGGTTAAGTGGACAGGCCATACAAAATTCCCTCGTGATGTGCAGGTTAGGTGGAATAGCCATGATAAATGCAACGGTATGGGCGGGATACTCTTTAGTGGGTTGGTGCAGACTTAATGGGTCAAATGGCCAAATTTCTGTAATGTGTGGATTTTATGATTGAAGTTGTTTCAAATTAGGACCCAAAAACAAATGGCCAGAGGCACTGCATGACCACACAGGTGGACCTAATTTCTTAGAAACAATTAGAAAAAAAACAATTTGAGCTGAAGTTAAGATTTTCCCCATGACAATGAAATCAGTCAATGCCATCCTTGAGAAGCATGAAGAAATCCCCATCCACTGTTTGATTTGCACATTCATGAGAAGCTTTACCTGTTGGAGATGAAAGGTTGCTTGCAGATGGAATATATGACAGCTTGCACTTCAAAGAGATTTTGTGGGGGTAAAAAAGCACAAAACTTGCAGTTTTGACTACAGAATTGAAGGAGGCTGCAAAAAGGCTCTCTTTCTCTCTCTTTCTTTCAAGGAGAGTTATCGAGTGACAACACTGGAAAGAAAACTAAATCAAGAAATCAAGAACTTAAAAGGTAACTAATAGGTAGGTGGATAGGCAGGTAGTACTGAGGTGGGGAAGCTGCAGAAAGATTTGGACAGTTCAGGAGAGTGGTCCAGGAAATGGCTGATGAAATTCAATGTGAGTAAATGTGAGGTTTTGCACTTTGGGAAAGAAGAATACAGGCATGGACTATTTTCTAAATGGTGAGAAAATTCGTAAAGCAGAAGTACAAAGGAATCTGGGAGCGTTGGTACAGGATTCTCTAAAAGTTAACTTGCAGGTAGAGTCCGTGATGAAGAAAGCGAATGTAATGTTGTCGTTTATCTCAAGAGGGTTGGAAATATAAAAGCAGAGATGTGCTTCTGAGACTTTATAAAGCTCTAGTTAGGCCCTATTTAGAATACTGTGTCTAATTTTGGGCCCCACACCTCAAGAAGGACATACTAGCCCTGGAGCGTGTCCAGCGGAGATTCCCACGGATGATCCCTGGAATGGTAGGTTTAACGTATGATGAATGGCTAAGGATCCTGGGATTGTACTCATTAGAGTTTAGAAGGTTGAGGGGAGATCTAATAGAAACTTACAAGATAATGTATGGTTTAGAAAGGGTGGACGCTGGGAAGTTGTTTCCATTAGGTGGGGAGACTAGGACCCGTGGGCACAGCCTTAAAATTAGAGGGGGTCAATTTAAAACTGAAATGAGGAGACATTTCTTCAGCCAGAGAGTGGTGGGCTTGTGGAATTCATTGCCACTGAGTGCAGTGGAGGCCGGGACGTTGGATGCCTTCAAGGCAGAGATCAACCAATTCTTGATCTCACAAGGAATCAAGGGCTATGGGGAGAGTGCAGGGAAGTGGAGTTGAAATGCACATCAGCCATGATTTAAATGGTTGAGTGGACCTGATGGGCCGAATGGCCTTACTTCCACTCCTCTGTCTTGTGGTCTAATATTCCCTGCTGTTGACAGTCCTAGAAGCCAACAAAGCAACAATGGTCTCAGGTTGAAATCCTTGTGTTTTAAAAACCCAAAGGACTTTATGTTGCATATCCTTTTGTAATGGAAACTACTACCTTTCAACTTTCCACCTGTTTGTCTGACTGCCTGAAGGCCAAGTGCTTGATGTTTGGATAGAGAACTGGCTAATGGGCAGATAACACCAAGTTGGCAACCTGTAGCCAGAGAGGTTCCACAGGGATCAACTTTTTATGGTACATGTCAATGACATGAAGGAAGGAAGCAAACGTACTACAGTCAAATATGCAGATAGGCAGGAATGGGATACAAACATTTTAGAGATTTACTGACATGTTAACAAAGTGGGCAAAAGGTTGGCAAATGGAGTATAACATGGGAAATTGTGAATTTGTTCATTTTGAAAGGGAGAATGAAAGAAGTGTTATTTAAATAGTGAAAAACTATAAAAAGCTGTAACACAAAGGGACTTGGGAGTACTTGTGCGCAAAGCCCAGAGAACTAGTACATAGATGCAGCAAGTAATCAGGCAGGTTAATGAAAAGTTCACCCTTATTTCAAGAGGACTGCAGTAAAAGAATAGGGGAGTCTTAATGCAATTGTGCATGATGTTGGCAAGACAACATCTGAAGCACTGTGAGCAGTTTTGGACCTATTATTTCAGTCATTCTTTCATTGGAAGCAATTCAGAGAAGGTCTGGCAAGATTGTGTAAAGGCTAAACAGATTGGTGTATTTACTGCAGTTTAGAAGGAGAGATAATCTTCTTGAAAAACATAGGATCCTTAAGGAGCTTGACAAGATAAATGCTAAGAGGATGCTTCCCCTCATGGGAGAGTCTAAGGCCAGAGGGCGTAGTCTCATAATAAAGGGGTGTCAATTTAAGATTGAAATAAGAAGAAATTTCTTCTCTCAGAGGATTGAGATTCATTGGAACCCCTTTCCATAGACAGCTGTGAGGGGAGAGTTTTTGTGCAGATTTAAATCTTGGATTATTGATCTGGAGGAGAATCAAGGATTGCAGGAAACAGGGAGGAGAGTGGATTTGAGGATTGTTTGATTGCCCACGATCCTAATGAATGTTGGAACAGGCCGAAGGTTCCGAAAGGCCTATTTCTATTCGTATTTCTTATGGTCTTATGTTCCATCTTTTTTATATATGTCTCCATTATACCATCTGGCCTTGGCTTAACATTAGCCTACAACATTGAAATCCATTTTATTAGTTTGTCAAACATTTGTCATGGATTTTGAGTTCTTCCTTCTCAAGCTATTTTCAACTTACTGCCTAATGGATTAAGCAGCAACACCAAACTTGAATATTCTGAAAAAAATTCAACTGAATGAAATATTTTTCTGATACTATAAAAACTACATCAAGTTGCCACAGTCCCAGAGGACCACAGGGCCTTTCTCTCATAGAGAGATAAAGAGAGAGAGAGGGAGAGAGAGACAGACAGACAACTGAGTTTAATCTGAAAGTCACCATGCCTCAGACAAGGTCGGGGGTGGGGGGGGGGGGGGGGGGGGAGGTTGAGAAGGTGGGATCTTCAAAAAAAATCTCAGCTGGTATGGGAATTGAACCGATGCTGTTGGCCATCACTGCATCATAAACCAACCAGCTGGGCAGCCGAGCTAACCGGCTTGCTGTTTGATCACTGGTGTCCCTTCTCAATTCTTACGGTCACCTGCAATGAGTCTCTACCTTCCCTTCCAACAGATAAAGATTCCTTTATTTCACTTCATACGATTTGGTGATCCAGCCTAAATGTCATGACTTCAAATATCATACATCGACATGTGAATTCTATAAATTGGCAAACTGTAAGGTGGCATCAGAAAAATAATCCTAAAAACTGCCAGATTGAAGTACATACTTCACTGGTAATAAAGTGTGAAGCTGGATGAACACAGCAGGCCAAGCAGCATCTCAGGAGCATAAAAGCTGATGTTTTGGGCCGAGACCCCTCCATCAGAAGGGTCTAGGCCCGAAATGTCAGCTTTTGTGCTCCTGAGATGTTGCTTGGCCTGCTGTGTTCATCCAGCTTCACACTTTATTACCTTGGATTCTCCAGCATCTACAGTTCCCATTATCTCTGATACATAGTTCACTGAGTTCACTTATGTCTTATTCTATTACTCTAAACTGTTGCAGTTTATACAAAATTCTACTCTACAGAAAGTGGTCAATTCAGTCCATAATCAAGTGTTCTACCAAGCCTCTCAATTGTACAGGGATAGATAGACAACACTTTGTTCACAATCCTGGAAGCAAGTTAAAATAATCAGATTATTTGTGCATTCTTTGAGAAGCTGTCTTTCAAATGGGATATTAAGCTGAGCTCCATCTGGTCAGGTGGGTGTAAATAATTGTTTGGATGATTTTGCTTCAAATTGTAAACATCTAAGAAAATGCATGATAAATTGAGTTCAGTGGAAAACAAACTGGTTTAAAAGGATCAGCAGTGAAATAGGAATTTACCATGTATGACAAATATAACTGACCTTCTTTGGAGGTAGTTTCTCTTCTAAAAAAAACATTACTTTTTCTTAATAGTGTGTAAGTAGTTAGTAATAACTGATGGTTTTAAATATGCCTCTTTATGGACTTAATTTAGCACTGACAAAAAATGACTTTGACAAGCTGGTACTTTCACTGAAGAATAAATATGTTTATAGTGCAGGGCTTTATAATTTCAATAATTATTCATACGTCCCAGAACCCTAAAGCCTAAATTACTGCACATATCCCATAACCAGCGTTGTCAGTACTTGAATAAAACTACTAAACAGGACGTAATTTCTTCTACCTAACTGAAGTGGTTTTAAGAAATAAAATCAATAACCTCTCAATGTGAGTTGTCGTGTTTTCACGTACACTAAAAGATGAAAAAACTAATTAGCAGGGACAGCTTGCATATAAAACCATTAATGGCATCACAAATAGATTAGAATAGAATAGACTTCAATTTGAAAAAGGCCACAGAATTCAAAAAATAATATGACTTCTTTAGCAAATGTGTAGAAGAAAGACAATGATATTTAAATATTCTAAACACTTAGAAATTCCTTTCTGAAGAGCCAGAATATTTAATTCAACTAAAAAATAGACTTATAATCTAAGTGCTATGTAATTATCTTTCACTGTGTTCTTTCTCCTAATTTACAAGATCTGTTCAATTCAATAAATTTAGGATTAAACTAAGAATACATTAACATAGAGATTGAAAAGATTTAGCAATCTGTAAAGTAAACAGTGACTTAGATCTTTGACTCAATGATCCAGACAGTACAATTCTCAATGCACTCACAAACATGTGCATTGAAGTCTAACACTGAATTAAGGTCAAACACTTGGGGCTGAATTATTTACCAGGAGACATATTCAGGAAATGTTAGATAAATTAAAATGATGTTTAAATTGTAGGAAATTTTAAAAGTGCAACCCGTTATTGGCCCAGCTGCTACCATACCGATTTACTTACGTTTACTGAGCACACTTAAAAGCCAATTAAATTCTCTGGCTTGTCAACGTGTTAGCAATGAAAGAACTTAGCAAAAAATGGTGGCTACTGTCAGACAAAAGTGGTGCAGCTTAATGTCACTACATTGAAGGAGGACTCTGATATCAGGTATTTTGCACGTTTCTGAAGAGAGCTGGTAAGTCTTAGTCAGAAATGAGCAGCCTAGTCATGACACAAATAAGTAGGAGCGATAACGGCATTCTGACAGGAATTGCTGTTCCTGGAAGATTTGGGGCAAATAAGTGATCAGAAGTTTCTGTTCATGTGTCTTTAGGGCTCTCTCACTTTATGTTCTCAATCACTTCAGAGTGGCATTTGAATAAGGTATGGTTAGAACGGAATAGTTCCAAAGAATAGAAACAAAAAAACTGACATTAAACGCAGCACCATCTGATTGGTTGTGTGGAGGTAAAATATTTAAATGTACTTTCTGAAGATGAACAGTGGGGTTCTGCTCTGGTCATTATTTATCCTCAATCACCATCATAAAAACAGATTATTTGGTCAATATTACAGTTTTTATGAGTTTACCAAGTGCAACTCAGCAGATACACTTCTATTGCTACAACTTTTTAAAAAATTCAGTTCAGAGGATGAGGGCATCACTGGTTAGGCTGTCATTTATTGCCCACTCCTAATTGCCAAGAGGGCAGATAAAAATCAACCGCATTGCTGTGGGTCTACAATCATATGTAGGTCAGACTAGGTAGGCATGGCAATTTCGCTCTCTAAAGGGCATTAGCGAACCAGACTGGTTTTTCTGACAATTGACAATGGATTCGAGGTCATCTTAATTCAAGATTTGTTTTATTGAATTCAAACTCCAATAATCGGTTGTGGTAGGATTTGAATCTGTGTACCCAGAACATTAGTTGTGGCCTCAATTCAAAAGTCCTTCCAGGGCAATAAACAGTACTGAGACATCTGGAGCTGTGAAAAGTGCTATACAAATAAAAGTTTTTATCTTTTATTTCTGATGTCGAGTAATATTGCCATAATACAAGAGCACAAGGAGTTCGACATGAACAGTAGTGTGTTCTGGTCAGCCTGCAATGCAGCTCACATATCAATAGTGGTGACTGTGATAAGAGTGAAATCTCCTGTAGAGCAATAGAAGTCTATCAAATCGATCACCAAGATCAGAGGAACTCACATGGCATTGATTTTTTTGTCGTTCCCAAGCCACTTATTCCAGTTGACATATTATGCTGTAAAAGGTTTCAAACCCCAGATCCCAGACATTATCAAAACTATGTATTGCCAAAACAATGCCTGCTTCTACTCCTTAGTTCAGCCTGTCCTGCAGAAAGAATAACAAACAGGTTTCCAAACCTTGATTACATTTATATGTATAGGTTTGATACTGAATACAGCTATCACTCCAGTGAAAGATAGCTTTTCTGACAATTATACATTGAGAACTACCACTTTGGCACAGTACTGGAGAGCTGTTGCTGAACGCCATTAGGACAAAGAAGAAAAAGTTTACTTTGCCGTGGATCACTTTCTTGTAATACGCATTTTTGTTCTTCCAGAAACGAATAATGTTGACAATCCAACTGAACTCACACATTATCTCAATGACCCAATAAAACAAACAAAACACCTTAACCATTCACAGAAACACATTTATGTGGAAATTTATAAGAGAACCCCAAAATGACTCGGTTAAAAGCCAACATGTTACTGATGTACTTGTGCATTGGTAGCGTGATGTTAAGGCTACTCCTGCTGTCAGCAATATGATCTAATAACTGTGACCTCGCTTTCACAATCCCAATGCTACTTTACTAATCTATTTTCTTCTTTGATTTGCAAACACAAGTTATTTTTTTGAATTCACTGCCTTAGACACGGGTGAGGTCCCAGAGGACTGGAGACTTGCTAATGTTGTCCCCTTATTTAAGAATGGCAGCAAGGATAATCCAGGTAATTATCGACCGGTGAGCCTGACGTCAGTGGTAGGGACATTGGAGAAGATACTGAGGGATAGGATCTATTCCCATTTGGAAGAAAATGGGCTTATCAGTGATAGGCAACATGGTTTTGTGCAGGCAAGGTCATGTCCTACCAACTTAATAGAATTCTTTGAGGACTTGACAAAGTTGATTGATGAGGGAAAGGCTGTAGATGTCATACACATAGACTTCAATAAGGCATTTGATAAGGTCTCCTATGGCAGGCTGATGGAGAAAGTGAAGTCACATGGGGTCCAGGGTATGCTAGCTAGATGGATAAAAAACTGGCTAGGCAACAGGAGACAGAGGGTAGTAGTAGAAGGGAGTTTCTCAAATTGGAGACCTGTGACCGGGGTGTTCCACAGGGATCTGTGCTGGGACCACTGTTGTTTGTGATATATGTAAATGATCTGGAGGAAGGTGTAGGTGGTCTGATCAGCAAGTTTGCTGATGACACTAAGATTGGTGGAGTAGCTGATAGTGAAGGGGACTGTCAGAGATTACAGCAGAGTATGGATAGACTGGAGAGTTGGGCAGATAAATGGCAGATGGAGTTCAGTCCGGGCAAATGCTAGGTGATGCATTTTGGAAGATCCAATTCAAGGGCGAACTATACAGTAAATGGAAAAGTCCTAGGGAAAATTGATGAACAGAGAGATCTGGGTGTTCAGGTCCATTGTTCCCTGACGGTGACAACACAGGTCAATAGGGTGGTCAAGAAGGCATATGGCATGCTTTCCTTCATTAGACGGGGTATCGAGTACAAGAGTTGGCAGGTCATGTTGCAGTTGTATAGGGCTTTGGTTCGGCCACATTTGGAGTACTATGTACAGTTCTAGTCGCCACATTACCAAAAGGATGTGGATGCTTTGGAGAGGGTGCAGAGGAGGTTCACCAGGATGCTGCCTGGTATGGAGGGTGCTAGCTATGAAGAGAGGTTGAGTAGATTAGGATTATTTTCATTAGAAAGACGGAGATTGAGGGGGGACCTGATTGAGGTCTACAAAATCATGAGGGGTATTGACAGGGTGGAGAGCAAAAAGCTTTTTCCCAGAGTGGGGGACTCAATTACTAGGGGTCATGAGTTCAAAGTGAGAGGAGGAAAGTTTAAGGGAGATATGCGTGGAAAGTTCTTTAAACAGAGGGTGGTGGGTGCCTGGAACGCGTTGCCAGCCGAGGTGGTAGATGCAGACATGCGTTAGCGTCTTTTAAGATATATTTGGACAGGTACATGGATGGGCAGGGAGCAAATGGACACAGACCGTTAGAAAATAAATGACAGGTTAGACAGAGGATCTTGATTGGCGCAGGCTTGGAGGGCCGAAGGGCCTGTTCCTGTGCTGTAGGTTTCTTTGTTCTTTGTTCATAATTGAAGTTTTATGGCTTTGAATATTTATTGAACTGGAGAAATTAAATTCATGGAACTAAATTATAATAAAAATGTAAAATAGGTTTGTGTTAGTGTTTTAATCATCGCATATCACTGTACAATTGTTACTTGAAAAGAGTTTTTAAAAAACCTGAGTCTGACAACTGAGTCCCTTCTTAGCTTGTTACGTTCTGCAAGGGTGGAGTGGAAAGATTAAGAAGAATACTGCAAGTTTTATTCATCTTTCTGACTTCTAAGTCAGGATCTAGCTACCTTTACTCCATTACATTTAAAGTATCATAATTTAAAAGAGGATGGGGTTGGGTGGGGAAAATGCCCCCCTGAGGTATTTGGTCTGGGACTTTGGTAATTTTAATTCTTAGACCTTAACTGAATAGATGTGGATAAGGTCAGTGATTGGGGAAACACGCAGGTGTGGGGGTGTATACAAAACAGCATGGAGGACATGAAAGGCTTTGGGGGAGAATAGTGATATTGACCACCACCATACCTTCCACAGGGAAGCACACAGGAGCAGGCCGGGTATCATTAGGTGTAATGTCAGGGTTCAGGAGACATGGAATACAACCGTGCACAAAATTCAATGTAGTGGATCTCGACATGGTGAATTGCTCTAGACAAGAAGTGCTCTTACAAAATGTCTGGGACAATGCCAAGGACGGCAAAGTCATCATTTTGATGGGCAAATGTGACAGGATCCACATTTGCTGGATGCCATGACAGTGTGGCAACAAGGACATGAATTTGCCATTTGCAAAGCCTAGATACATTTAATTTGCAAATAATTTTGTTGATCACTTCCTACACATGCAGAGTGAAGATGCTTAGGATTCGGGGGGGGGGGGGGGGGGGGGGGGGGCGCGGTGGGGAAGAGAGAGAAGTACTACCCATCATGACTTTGGCTAATGACACCATCGTTCAACCTCCTATCTGATGTAGAGTGCAAATTTAATGCCACCCATTCTTCAGGCAGGGCCATGGTGGAACAGATGATGGGAGTTGAATGCATGGTTCCACTGCTTGGGAGAGTCTTGGATGGTTTGAGTAGGATGTCCAGCATAGACCTAACAGGATGTGCTGCATTACCATGGTATGCTTGGCATAAGGGAAGCAAGCAATGAGGTGGGATCCTGGATTTTGAGGAACTAGAGGAATAGGATTAACTTTCTGAGAAACAGGATCGGCAGATTTCAGAAGAGGAACCTGTCACCACCAGAGAGCTCAGCTGCATCAGGCACTGTAAGCCAGACAGAACCTCATGGACACTTAATAGCAGAAGTTGAGGACTGGGTGTAACAGACCATCATGGACTGTAAAACATTCATTAGTCATGTTGCTGAAATCCAGTTTGCATGGTTGGGATGAACCTCCATATATATGATGTGCCTCTACTGGACAATGACTAACTGAGGTCTGCAGTGAGCATAGGGGACAGAGTAACACTGACTTACAGACAGCATTCAGATGCAATGTAACTATGGGCAGATAATGCAATGTGGTGATTAAACAGTGACTAAGTTGAGAGAATGGGGTTGCATTTGTAAGGGAATGTTGGCAATGTCAGCAGTATGTGTAGTTTTGTGGCTGCTGGGCCAGGTCATTGCTGGTCAAGGACAATGCCAGATTCCAACAGTCATCTGGTGTACAGATGTCGGAATCATATAGCATAGAAACAGGCCCTTCGGCCTACCATGTAAATGCTGACCAACAAACACCAAACTACATTAATCTCATTGGTCTACTGCCTACTACGCCCTGGTATTTTTAGTGATTGTCCAAATGCTTCTTAAATGTTGTGAGACGACTTGCCTCCACCACCCTCTCAGATAACATGTTCCATATTCCTATCTTCTTGAAGTGAAAATTTTCTTCTCAGGTCCCTTCTGAACCACTTACTCACCTTATACCTTACACCTTCACCTCCAGTCTTAGATACAACTGTCCTGGGAAAAATCTATCCCACCTAATCCTCGCATAATTTTGAATACTCAGTCAGAGGCCCCTCAGCCTCCCCTGCTCTTTGGAAATCAAACATAACCTATCCAGTTTCTTCACTTAACCAAGGCTTTTCATCTCAGGCAAAACTGTGGTGAATCTTCTTTCCAGAGCAAACATGCCCTTTTGATAGTGTGGCAACCAGAACTGAATACAGTATTCCATCTGTTGCCTAACCAATAATTTAGACAGTTGTAACTTTCTTCCTGGCTCCTACATTCTACACCCAGTCTAATAAAGGCACACATCTAGGAGGCTTTTGTGCTCCTGAGATGCTGCTTGGCCTGCTGTGTTCATCCAGCTCCACACTTTGTCATCTAGGAGGCTTCTTAACCACCCTACCCATCTGTGCTGACGCCTTCAGGGGTCCTTGCACTTAAACTCAAAAGGTCCCTTTGCTCACCAATATTCCCTTGGAATCGACCATTCACTGTGTAAAATTCTTCCTTTATTAAACCTTACACTTATCAGAATTAAATTCCATATGCCATTGCTCTACTTAATTTACCAGCTGATTGATATCAGATTGTAGCCTGAGACTATTCTTCTCACTATCAACAATACCACCAATTTTTATGTCATCTGCAAACTTACTCAATATATTTTCTACATTCAAATTCAAGTCATTAATGAACATTACAAAAAGCAAGGGCCCCAACACTAAACCCGGAAGTGCACTGCTTTTTATTTCCTATCACAAAAACGACACTTCACAATTATCTTCTGCCTCCTATTTGGAAGCCAGTTGAGGATCCAGTTTGCCAACTAGCCTTGGCTGGTACATTTTGGAACAGCTTTCCACGTACAACCATGCCAAAGGCCTTTCCGAAGTTCAGATAAACAACATCAATCTCACTACCCTCATGAATACGTTTAGGCACCTTTGCAAAAAACTCAATTAAATTAATTAGTCAGACCGGATGCTCCTCCAACAAATCCACGCTGACTATCCCTGATCAATTTCTGCCTTTTGAAGTGCTGATTCATCCTGTCCCTTAAATTTTTTTTTCCCAATAATTTCCCTACCACTGATGTCAGAATAACTAGTCTCTAGTTACCTAGTCTATTCTTGCTGCTCTCCATGAACAAAGAAACCACATTTGCTCTCTTCCAATCATCCGGTACTTCATGTGCGGCCAGCGAAAGATTAAATATCTCTGTCACGGCGCCAGTAATCTCCTACCCTGACACTCATAGCAGCCTGGGGTGTATTTCATCAGGCTGTGGGGATTTATGCATCTGTATGTCTGTCAAAACATCTAATATCTCCTCCTTATTAGTGTTAACTTGGTCAAAACCTCAGCAGCCTAACGGAAATCTCTGGCTATAGTGTCTATCCTTGGTAAATACAGATGAGAAATTTTCATTTAACACCGCAGCCAGATTCACTGGCTTCACAGACAGAGTGCCTTTTGGTCTCTAATAGGTCCCTCTCAAATAGTAATCCTTTTGCTCTTAATATACTTATAAAATACAGTGGGGTTTTCCTTAATCTTATCTGCCAAAAATATTTTGTGGTCCCTCTTTGCCTTCCTAATTTCCTTTCAAAACACCACCGTCCACAGTGTCTACATGCCTGAAGGACCTCCATTGTTTTTAATGTTCTGTATTAAAATGTTTACGTTTTCTCCATTTTCTTTACTAAACCTTCAAAATCCCTTGATATCCAGAATTCCCTGGACTTGCAGCCCTTGCCCTTTAGAGGAACACACTGTCCCTGAATTCTCATTGTACCACTTTTAAAAGATTTCCATTTTCCAAATGCAGACTCACTTGCAAATAGCTGCCCCCAGTCTGCATTTGCTAGATCTTATCTAATGATACTGAAATTGGCCTATGCCCCAATTATTTAGATACTTCATGCAGAGTTTATTTTTATCCCTTTCCGTAAAGATGCTGAACTATGGTTACTATTGCCAAAATATTCACCCACTGACGCTTCAACTATGTGATCGGTTTCATTCTTTAGGATTAGGTTTACCATTATGCCATCCTCAGTAGAACTGTGTACATATTGGCACAAAAAGTTCTCTTAAGTGCACTTTGAAAATCCACCCTGTTTAATCCTTCACACGAAAGTGATCCCAGTTAATCAGCAAAATTGAAAGCCCTTACTACTGTAACCCTATTCCTCTCACAATTCGCTAATTTGCTTGTACATCTGCTCCTCTATCCCCCTCTGACTGCTGGGAGGCTTATAGTATAATCCCAGAAAACCTCCTGCCCATTTTTTTTCTTTATGTCCAAGCTCTATACTGATGGCCTTATTTGAAGACCCTTGTAAGACATTTTCCCTCATTACGGCAATGATGGTCTCCTTTGTCAATGAAGCAATAGTCCAACTTCTCTTACATTCTCCCTATCATTTCTGAAACTTCTCTGACCCTTGAATGTCAGGCTGCCAGTCCTGACCTTCCTTCAACAATGTCTCAGTGTTCGGTCCTTTCAAATATGGTGCAAGTGCAGGACAGGCCAGTCTTTTGGCAGGTATCTGCTCAGTGGCAAGTTGCTTTGAGAATGACATGTGGTAAGACGGGGCCAGAACTGGATATGGGGGACGTTATAGGGGTAGGGTAGTTAATTAATGCAGCATATTTGGTAAGATATATTGAAAAAAACTTGCATGGCCACTGGCTGAGATCGCCTTATAAAGACCATGTAACTCAGGCTTAGTCAAAAATACGTAAGATTCAGCTAATCATTTCTGTCCAGTCCACTTAAATAATACCATCCTGTACTTGTACATTACTACTTCCATAATAAGTCATTCTCATCATTTGCCAACTTTGGTTCAACAGCATAGGAAAACAAGTATCATACATGTATATATATATAGATGCCGTAATTATATAGGGGCAGTGATTAAAAAACAGTATAATTCAATTAACATTTGATTACAATTAGTTGTAAATTTTTTTGGACTACTTATTTCAGTCTATTATTATAAACACACATTCTATCCACAAATGTCATAAAACTACAACTGCACATTCACACTGTTAATAATTTATGCAGAAAGTATGAAATCTTTCATAACAGAAATTAGTGCGACCAAAGGACTATTACATAATTAAAATAGCAATCTAGCATAGTTAACATATGGGGTTTAAAACGTTATGAGATCTTAATGCCACATAACTTAAAATTACTTCTAGGCATGGTGTGAGGAGGATTACCAGCAAAACATATCGTCAGTGTTCCGGTGCAGCCCAGCGCAAGCTGGAGGAACAACACCTCATTTTCTGCCTACAGCCCTCCGGACTCGATATTGAGTTCAATAATTTTAGGGCCTAAACTCCCCGATGTCCCAGACCCCCATCCCACACACCAAGCCTTGTTACCACATAGCCTGCCACTACACACCCCCTGTTGTTAGTCACTAACAGTCCCCATTAACAATTACTTACCCTCCCAGCCAGATCGTTAACAATTCCTTTGTCTGTCCAACTGTCACTCTTTGGGTTTTATCCCATCGTTTACTCACTACCCCACCCACCTCCCTATTTTTTGCATATAACCTGACGTTTTCCCAGCCATCATCAGTTCTGAGGAAGGGTCACCAGATCCGAAACATTAACTGTTTTCTCCTCCCCAGATGCTGCCAGACCTGCTGAGTTTTGTTTTTGTTCGTTAGTGTCAACATTGTGCTTAAATTTGATGACATCAATATTAGAATCCTAACATTGTAAATTTTATAGCTTCACTGCTCACTTATTGTTCTATCAGTCAGAGTCAAGACCCAAAGGAATGTGTAGCAAAAATTATCTCCATGAACATTTAAACTGTAAAGTATTACATTGACCAACATTACTGAAGTGATATTGCTCAAATGGATCTCAAATGTTTAGATAACTGCTTAGTTTTGTAAACTTATATCAGTTCATTAGGACATTTAATTAGTAGTATTATTAGCACTAGTTTCTGTTTTCTTCATAACCTAATAATAACTTCCGGTAGTTAATATCTTATGATGTTATCCATGGATAAAATGCATATGCCTTTTGTAACTAAACAACGCCTTCACAATGCAGATGTCATAATTGACATCTATTTAGGAGCCGTTTTGATGACCACAAACAACCTTTGTTCAAGTTCTATACAAATAATGCGCAAAACAATAAAAAAAAGATTAATAGGTAAGGGCTCACAGAGTCGGTAGTAATATATTAGTGTGGCTGGAGGATTGGTTACCAGCACGGAAGCCAAGTGTGGACACAAGAGGGGCATTTTCTAATTGGCAGGAAGTGAGTAGTGGGTTGCCACAAAAGTCTGTGCTGGGGTCTCATAGTTACAATCTATATTATTGATTTAGCTGAAGAGACAAAGATTCTTAGAATCATCTAAGTTTGCTGGTGATTCAAAGTTAGGTGAAAATACAAACTGTGGAGAGGACATAAAGAGACTGCAGAAGATAGAGGCAGATTAAGTGAGTAGGCAACAAAATGGCTAATGGATTATAATGTATGGAAATTACCACTGAGGCCACAAAAACAGAAAAAACAAAAATATTTTTAAAAGGTGTAAAACTTCTGTGTTCATATTAAGAGACTGCACATGCAGAAAGCGGGCATATAGGCAGAGCGCACAATTAAGAGGTAAATGGAATGGTGGATTTCATTGTAATGGTTTTGGAGTACAAGAATAAATAATGTTACAATTTAACATGGTTTTGATTGAACCACAGCTGAAGAATTGTGTGTCAACTTGTTTTCCACATTTAAGAAAATAATATTTTTATGGTGACAGTACAACGAAGTTTCAAAATTCTCCCTAAGATGAGGTGATTGTCCTATGATGAGACTGGTCTGAATGGCAGTCCAGACTTGGTGGGCCATGTGATCTATTCCTGCTCCTGTTTCTTGTGTTCCTGTATCTGTCAATTTCATTAACGTTCATACTTTGCATTATACTTAGAAACGTGCATCTGTGCTTAGCTCTGTTTGCTGTTTTGTCAGGCACTAGCCAATTAAGCGAAACCTTTATAAAAGAAAAATAGAAAGTGTTGGAAAAATCTACCAAGTTTGAGAGCATTTGTGGAGAAAGAAGTAGATTAATGTTTTGAGTTGAACATGGCTCTTCTCTGGATTTGAAGAGAGAAGTGGAAAAGTGATTGGAGGGTTTTGTATTGTTGAAAAGAGTGGAGAGGAGCAAGTGGAAAAGACAGACAGACAGACAGACAGTCAGACAGTCAGGAAAGGCTAGAGGACGAGTGACATTAGGGATCACAGGTGTCACATAATAAAAGGTAAAAGGCAAAAGGAATGGTAATGTCTGGAGAAAAGAGGAATGGGCATAAAATTGTTGAACATGGCTTTGCTTTCAACTGAGCTAACCTAAGAAAGTCAAGAGATAATGGGAACTGCAGATGCTGGAGATTCCAAGATAATAAAATGTGAGGCTGGACGAACACAGCAGGCCAAGCAGCATCTCAGGAGCACAAAAGCTGACGTTTCGGGCCTAGACCCTTCATCTTTTGTTTTTTATTGTTTTGCGCATTATTTGTATAGAACTTGAACAAAGGTTGTTTGTGGTCATCAAAACGGCTCCTAAATAGATGTCAATTATGACATCTGCATTGTGAAGGCGTTGTTTAGTTACAAAAGGCATATGCATTTTATCCATGGATAACATCATAAGATATTAACTACCGGAAGTTATTATTAGGTTATGAAGAAAACAGAAACTAGTGCTAATAATACTACTAAGAAAGTCAAGCACTGCTGATCAGGGGAATACTACTAAGAAAGTCAAGCACTGCTGATCAGGGGAAACAAAGGGAGAGTAGTTTAATTGTTGAACTTAATGCTCAGCCCATAAGGCTGCAAAACATCTAAACAGAAAATGTTACTTCACCTCACATTGAGCCTCAGTGGAGCACTGCAGCCGATTTAGGACAGCAACGCGAGCACGGGAGCAGGATGGTGCATTAGAATAGCAAATGACTTGAAGATTGGGGCCTGAACAGAGGTGCTCGATAAAGTGATCACCCAGTCTGAGTCTGGTCTCCCAAATGGGTTGAATTGTGTTGTTTTACATTCTGATGTTTTATACATATTTCCCAAACTGAGTTAGCATTTCTGTAAAAGCTGACATGCTTTTCAAATCAATGGGGCAAAACGACAAGCATTGATATAGTAATATAAAACAAAGGACTGCAGATCATGGAAATCTGAATCTCAGCAGTCAAGGCAGAATCTATGGAGAGAAAGCAGAATTAACATTTCGAGTCCAGTGACTGATTAATTACTAGGAAAAGGTGGTGCTTATGCTGAAATCGGGATGTTTGAGGGGGTAGTGGACAGATTGAGTGGATAGGCAGAGATGGAGCTCAGAGGGAGCAGGAGAGAGTGCAAGAGAGCGAGAGCGAGCGAGAAAAACAGAAAGAGAGAGAGGAGGAGAGGAAGAAAAGACAGTTAGGCAGAAGAAGTAAAGTGTGAAGCTGGATGAACACAGTAGACCAAGCAGCATCTCAGGAGCACAAAAGCTGATGTTTTGGGCCTAGACCCTTGGTCCAAAACGTCAGCTTTTGTGCTCCCGAGATGCTGCTTGGCCTGCTGTGTTCATCCAGCTTCACTCTTTATCATCTTGGATTCTCCAGCATCTGCAGTTCCCATTATCTCTAGACAGAAGTAGTGATGGACAATAATAGGCCAGAGAGAAAGAAAAGCTAACAATGGGCCCCATAAGTTAGTGAAAACGCAATAGCTGTGCTGAAAGCCCATGACAAGGCCTGGGGTGCAGAGGTGGGTAAAAGAAAAGCAAGAAAGTGTTCAGGTTCTAAAATTATTGAACATAACACTGAATCCTGCCGGTAGCAGTGTCCCCAAGTGGAAAATGAGATACTGTTCCTCCAGTTTGTGGTGAGCCCAAGATAGAAATGCTGGCTAGGGAACACAGCGGTGTGTTGAGGTGGCATGCAGCGTCTGCTTAAAATAACCTTGAGCACCCATTTGCCTGCCACTTCAACATACCACCCTGAGTTTTTCAGCAATTTCTGTTTTTGTTTGAGCATCAGTACAATATTGATTTAATACAGATGTTTGAAGCAAGCATTTAAGACACTTGTTTGAATCGAGTTTTGGCTTACATATTACAAAGGACACTGCTTAGGAATTTTTTTTTGAATTCTTAGTATTTTTATACCCCATCACAAAATGATTACTTAGCCATTAGTGAGTTTTCCCATATTCCCCTGTTACATTAAATCACATGATCATCCTTATTGAACTACCGTAATGTAATCAACTGCAAATAAAGTAAAATGTACCCTCTTCAATTTTGAGTATTGGTTGAGATGAATATTGCAAATTTTGTAATGTGATAAACAGAGACTATTATGTAAGGAACTGTAAGTTACTACAGCTGTTTAAAACAAGCCTTAGAAAGAAACTATGAATTACAAGTACATTAATGCAAACAAGACAAATGTGTTGCACTGTCAAAGCACTTGTGCAGCAATTTTCCATAACTGTATAACATAATACATGCTTCAAGCATCTAAATGCAGTTATAAAATCCCTTATTAAAATACATTTGTAGTAATCAGTTAAAACATTATCATCATATCCACAAAAACAGAAATTGCTAGGATGGGTCAGCAATTCTGGCAACTGTGCAGAGAGAAATCAGAGTCAACGTTTTGGGTTCAGTTACCTTTCCTCAGAACTGAACCCAAAACATTAACTATGATTTCTCTCCACAGATACTGCCAGGCCTAAGTGTGGAGCTGGATAAACAGCAGGCCAAGCAGCATCTAGGAGCTCCTAAGATGCTGCTTGGCCTGCTGTGTTCATCCAGCTCCACAGTTTGTTATCTCGGATTCTCCAGCATCTGCAGTTCCCATTGTCTCTACGGGCAGACCTGCTGAGTCATTTCAGTAATTTCTGCTTTTGTTTCTGATTTCCAGTATATGCAGTTCGTTCGATTTTTATTATCATTTGCACAATTGTTGCTCCTCTTAAAGTCAATATTAGTGCATTCAGTATAGAAGTTGGGTTGTTTTATTGTGACTGTACAGGACGTTGTTTAGGCCACTTTTGGAATACTGCATTCAATTCCAGTCTCCCTGCTGTAGGAAAAAAGAACTTGAAAGGATGTAGATGAAATTTGCAGGGGATGTTGCTGGGATTGCAGAGATTGAGCTATAGGGGGTGGCTGAATAGGCTGGGGCTATTTGCTCTGGAGCGGAGGTTGAAGTATTTTGTAGAAGTTTATAAAATCATGCATGGACATGGAAAGGGCGAATAGCTAAATTCTTTTCCCCAAGGTAGGGGAATCCAAAACTAGAGGGAATAGGTTTAAGGTGAGAGGGGAAGGATTTAAAAGAGACTTTTTCACAAAGAAGGTGATGCATGTACAGAATGAGTTGCGAGAGGAAGTGGAGGTTAGTACAATTAAAACATTTGAAAAGCATCTGGATGGGTTTGAGAAGATGAAGGGTTTAGAGGGATATGGACCAAATGCTGGCACGAGATACATTAATTTAGGATGTTTAGTTGGAATGGACGAGTTGGACTGAAGTCTGTTTCCACACTGTACGTCTCCACAACTCTAAGGTCTGAGGAAGGGTCACCAGGCCCAAAACGTCAACTCTGTTTACTCCTTCACAGATGCTGCCAGAGCTGCTGGGATTTTCCAGCAATTTTATTTTTGTTTCTGATTTACAACATCTGCAGTTCTTTCGGTTTTTAATCTAAGATGTATGATATTTGCAGAATGTGAATTTTCTTTTTCAGCTGTTTCATCAAACAGTGCACTTAATTCTTGTTTACACTAACTGCAGCTGCCTTTTCACATGCTTGTGGTTGGACAGAATCCTTAGGCATTATTACTGTCTTTTACTGGTTCATGTATCTCAATCCAGTGATGTTGAATTCAATCCGATAACCATCTGCTGATTCCACCACTCTATCAGTATCACTTTTATTCTAAATGTCTATAATTCTGGACACCATGTTCTCTAGGCCTGTTACAAAACCATGGATTAGTACAATAGACAAAGATAGTTCTAAATAGATTAATTGTAAAATTTGCTACCTACTTCCAATTACTGATAAGCTATTCTGGACTCTTATACTTACTTTCCTTCTTTCTGTCCAAAGATTGGTTCAAGTTTAGTTCAATGCTATCATTTCCCACAGCGGCAAAAAATAAGGGATCTCATACAGAATAAAGAGAACAATGTATGGCCCAAACATATGAGTATGTCAAGTTATGTAATGCAACTTTAACATAGCCAACATGTATGCCCAATTTATCTTGTGCTGAATCGACCAATTTAAACTAGGATGAAAGTAGGAGATATAACAGTCTGCCTAGCATCCATCAACAACAAGAGGAAAGGAAACAAATAGCAGTCTGGTTATTATCCAATAATTCACGACCCCGGAAAATGATTGTGCAACAATTAGGTGAAGATCAGCCTCAATTAGAATACCTTTTAAAATCTCAAAATGTCTCTAAATGTTCACTTCTAAGCTCTTACATTAAAATTGTAATTGCACCAAAGGCATTTGGTGTACATGGAACAGCTTTATGACAGAAAGCAGAAACTAATAACTAACAGGTGTATCTTTAAAGTGGAGGGAACTGGGTTTTAGAACAATGCCTCAACATATTGGTGACACGGACTTTGCTATTTATGATGATACACACTGGTCAAAGAAAATTAAAGGAAGATTATTTGCAAAGATTAACTTTAAAAAAAAAAACGATTTAATTAAACCAGCATTTGTCCTTGGAGAAAGGTAAGATTTGAAATGTTCCAGATTGCTTTTGGTCTGGCATCCTAATACAATATAGATAGGTCATTAGACACTGTTGTCATCCCTGGAATAGTTCATTTAGGGATGTTGAGTGGTAGTAGTTCCAGAAGCCTCTCAGGCAGAATAGCTATTTGGGTTCTTTTTTTAAGTCTCACATGAGATCCGCAAGGAGGTTTCTCAGAAAGGTGGGAAACTTGTGTCTTCTCAGGCACACCCTAACTGAATTCCAAAACAATATCAAATATCCTGAGAGTTAATCGATGAAATATGATATTTAGTAAGTCCAAGCAGTTAATTTATGACATCAGACTTCCAGTAAACAAATTTAACTGTTTTCACATGGTTGTGGTTGGTCACACCCTTCAGAATCCACAGGCATTGTTATTCTCTTGTACGGGTTCGTATATCTACATGCACCAACATCGGAATGAATTTGATGACTGTCTGCCGATTCCACCATTCTATCAGTATCATATTTAGTATATATTCTATTTCTAAATAATTCTGGACGCCATGTTCTCTAGCTCTATTGCAAAACCAAGGATATTCACAATGATCAAAGATAGGCAGGAATCAGAGGTAATGGGAACTGCAGATGCTGGAGAATCTGAGATAACAAAGTGTGGAGCTGGATGAGCACAGAAGGCCAAGCATCATCTTAGGAGCACAAAAGCTGACGTTTCGGGCCTAGACCCTTCATCAGAAAGGGGTGATGAAGAGAGGGTTCTGAAATAAATAGGGAGGGCGGGGAAGGCGGATTGAAGATGGATATTGCGAACCGAGCGTAGGTGTGCAATAAACAACTGCACCTCCCAGTCGCGAACGATTTTAACTCCCCCCTCCCATTCCTTAGACGACATGTCCATCCTGGACCTCCTGCAATGCCACAACGATGCCACCCGTAGGTTGCAGGAACAGCAACTCATATTCTGCTTGGGAACCCTGCAGCCCAATGGTATCAATGTGGATTTCAAAAATCTCCCCTCCCCCCCCACTGCATCCCAAAACCACAAACTATCCTTCACCGGCATTACCTGTTACTTCCTCAAAGAACTCAAGAAACATATTAGTCACATATGTTTGCCTTTTATTAAACCACTTACCTTTGCCTAGTTGAATTTGGATTATCTGCTATAATCTGACAACAAAAGATTGTAGTGTTTTCACTGTGAGATATTAACTTAACTGGCCTATGATCTGGTTTCTTTTTTTCTCCTTTTCTGAATTGAAGTGTTGTACTTGTTCTTTTCCAAACTGGTGGTATTTTTCCAAACTGGTGGTATTTTTCCAGAATCAAAGACATTTTGGAAAATTTAACTCAATGTATCTATCATCTAAGAATCATGTTCTTTTAGTAGCCTAGGATGAAGTCCATTAGGTCCTGGAGACTTGCTAACCCTTATTTATAATGGTTCTCTCAGCACCCTCTTCCTATTGACTGTAATTCTTCTAAGTAATTCCCTTGTTTCAATTTCTAATGTACATGCATTTCTCAAATGTTGTGTGTGCCTTTAACAGTGAGGACAGATGCAAAATACCTGTTCAATGCTGCTGCTATTTCCTAATTTCCCACTAATAATTTCCTGGATTCTCACTTCAGATACTCATGCTGAATTTAGTTACTCTTTTCCATTTTAAATACCTATAGAAAATTTTACTGTTTGCTTTATATTCTTAGCTAGTTTTCACTCATGTTTATTTCGTCCTTACTATTCTTTTAGTTATTCTTTGGTGGTTTTAAATTGTATCCAAATCTGACAATTTTTTCAGAGCTGTTCACTTTCTCTTTCAATTCGACACTACCATTATACCGCAAATGGACAATGACTACTTATCATTTTATATGTTCATGAATTAGCCACTGATAATGGTGTCCCAACTTGCAGTGTCTCTCTTTCTCATGGGAATGTATCTTGCTGAGTGTTATGAAATAGCATCTTAAATACCTGCCAATGCATTTCTACTGATTTAGTCAATATATTGCTGACAAAATCATGTAATACTCAATTTTTCAACAGGAAATTAAATGACAACTGTGGAATAAGGCTTTAAAAGAAGAATTACTTGTCTTAGATATTTCTGTATATTATTTCCAATGCAGTAAGCATCACTTCTTATTCCTACTTGGTTACAGGGGAATAGGCAGCAGTGCAGTGATGCAATTATAAGAGAGGCTATCAATCAAAGTCAGATTCTGATAATCAAAATACTTAAGTTTGCCTTGTCTAAAAGAAATAAAATTTCATTTTAATGATACTTTACAAATTTTTAACAAATTAACTTTCTCATAATTTTAAAATTTAACATCAGATCTTAAAGTGTCTTTTTAATAGCAACAAAATACCATTTTAATTACTCATTTGAATTAATAACTTTATAACTGAATACAAAGCTGATGCGAGCTGTGAAGATGTGCCAGAGTTTAAAACACATCCATAGAGGCCAGATGCCACACGGTAAATGAAAAGATGGTAACTACTCAAAACCTTAGATCTTTATATTCAGCATACACGTCAACGCCTGCTTTTGGAAAGATTTTCTAGGTTTCCAACGTCAACATATATACCAACACCTATCATCCAGATTTGCTCTTTCAGATTTTAGTCCTATCTAGTACTTGTATTTTGAGGAATACAACACTGGGGTGAAGAGGTGATGATTACAGTTCTGTAATCAGTCAGAGTGGGAGAAATTCAGAGGAGTAAATTCAATGCAGCAAGCAAAAAACAATTAGACTTGACATTTTTCATGTAACGTTTGGCAACAGTAAGGCAAATTTGCCAACACTAACAGTGAATTTTGTCAGTTCTGTTCAAGAAAGAAGTAGTAAGATGAGCTGAACAGCTAAAGACCCCTTCTCCCAAATCCACTGATGTCCAGTCACAGGCAATGAGTTGCATCAAATGGCTCATCAAATAAATACCATTATAAACTGAAACATACATTGAACGTCGCTTAGTGCAGAATACTGTTAAAGTTAATTACAGCAAAGAAGGTCTACAGGTGATAAAGTGATGCAAACTGGGTTTTAAAATCTAAACCATGGAAAGAAAAGAAATACTGAACAACAAAATAAGATCTATTATTAGACAGTGCCAGAAAGTTTAATACTGCAATAAGTTTAAAAAATTCTTCTGTGGAATGTGAATGTTGTTGGCAATGCCAACATTTGTTGCCACTCCCTAGCTATTCTTGAACGGATCGGCTGTCTAGCCCATTTCAGAAAGCATTCAGCGTCAACTGCATTGCTGTTGGTGTGGAGTCACATGTACACCAGACCAGGTAAAGATAAACTGTTTCGTTTCCTGAATAATGTGTGAACAAGGGAGGTATTATGACAATTGACAATGGTGGTATAGTTGCCATTTGGCTAGCTTTTAAATGCAGAATTTTTTTAAAAACAGAATCCAAATTTCACTATCTGCCATGATGGAATTTGAATCAATGTCCTCAGCACATTAGCCCGAGGGGTCTAGATTAGTAGTCCATGACTGTGCCGCTATACCATTGGTCTCTCGAAATTAAGGTCAAGTTAAATGGGGAGGAAATGTTCCCACTCATGAAAGGGCACAGATTTGATGTCAATTTTAAAAGAATAAAAAGTGCTCCAAGGAAAAACTTGCTCATTTGAGTGGTTAGGATCTGGAACGGTCTACTGAGTGTGCTTGAGACAGATTCGATCAAAACGTTCAAAAGGAAATTAGATGTTTATTTGAAAGGGAACAATGGGCAGGGTTTGAGTAAAAAGACAAGGTAATAACAAAAACTGCTCACTTTGACAGATGGTGCAGGCACAACAGAACAGGTTGAAACAATTCTGTAATGCTGTTGATTTTCTGGCCCAGAGACAGAGACACTACTTACCAAAGACAAGATTTTCTGGGTTTAGAAATAGCATCCATTAAATTTCAAAAATTTATAGATTACATAAATTTAAAAATTTAAATTTAGAAATTATACAAAGGGTAATAGATTAAATAAATTACATCAAAAGCTTTTCAAGAAAATAACGCTAAGTTAATTTTTTAAATATAATTTTCAAATAACACAATGACCTTTCATATGTTGTTAGGCTTAGGCACTGAACGCTTCTACAAAATGAGAAGTCTAGGAACATAGGTAAAGGAGGAGGCCATTCATCCCACTGACCTGCTCTGCCATTCCACTTGATTATGGTTGAACAGAATCTCAACAATATTTACATGCCTTTGATACTTTGTACTTCTTGACATTCTTACCCAACAAAACCCCATACATAGGGGTAACAAGGTGTAGAGCTGGATGAACACAGCAGGCCAAGTAGCATCATAGGAGCAGGAGGGCTGACGTTTCAGGCCTAGACCCTTCTTCAGAAAATTTGGGTCTAGACCCAAATGTCAGCCTTCCTGCTCGGCCGGCTGTGTTCATCCAGCTCTACACCTTGTTATCTCAGATTCTCCAGCATCTACAGTTCCCACTATCTCTAAAAGCCCATATACTTCTATTTTGAAAGTTTCAATTGTCCTGATAGCTTCAGTCAAGATTTTTATTTGCAGCTTAGGTGTGCATGCAGAAAAAAAATTCCCTGTTCCTCAAATAAAGTAGCCATCTGTACATCCAATTTTCAGGCTAGACTGGGAGTTGGGCTGGACAGTGGGACAAATGCCTCTTGGGCTGCCATTGCAGGAGGCAGGCTGGGTAGGTCAAGGTTTACGATGAAAAATGAAAACAAAAAATTACCTCTCCTGCTCACTTCCTCATTCCCAAACCTAGCCATTCTATGCGCATTTGTCCATACCAAAGGCCCTTTATATCCCCTTGCCATCCTGTTATGGAGGCATTGACCTTCTCTAGAAAAATTAGGGATGAGCAATAGCTGTGTCCTGCACATCTGTTTTCATCCCTTCCACTCACCGCTAGGATGATGGGGTTCCCTTGTCTGCACATTCTACTCCACTAGTCTCTACATTAAAAGGATCATCATCACCATTTTTACCATCCCCAGAATAAGTCAAAAAGAGCTTCTCATCCTCTCCCTTGTCAAAATTCTGAAGGAAACACTCTCTCTGTGACACCCTGTCACCTCCTCTGTCATTCCCATACCTCAAATCCCATGTATATCACAGGAAATGCAACATTCATGCTTTCAACACTAGCTTCTTTACTGTTCAAGGATCTAAACATTCCTTCTAAGTGAAGTGTACTTCTTTCAGTCTAATGTACTGTATTTATTGCTAACAACATAATCTCCTGATAATAAATGCAGACTGTGCAATTACTTTGCTGAACACTTACTGTTCAGACCGTGTAAGTACTTCAGACTGTGAATTTTGTACTGTGTTTTGTTTTTACTTCTTTCCCCGATGTCTGCATCCTGTTTTCATGTGTACGCTTTCAGTCAGAGCTAACATTCACTCTATTATTAGTGCCTACTCTGGATTAACACTTGTCTTTTCTCTAAAACAGTACCATTCCGTTTGTCTTTTATTCTGTGACACTTCTGATTTCTAATCTCCCATGCCCTCTAACCTTTCCTTGCCTTTTCCTTTAGTTCCACATATCCCTTTCCCCTTTTGCAACAGCACAAAACCCTTCATATTTCACCTGTTAGTTTGAAATTCATCATATCGGACCTGGAACATTAACTCTGTTTCTCTTGCTTTTACTGATTTGAAACATGGCAATTACAAAAATCCATTTACCTGTCTTCGTGGCTCAAAGCAGTGTTCAAACAGCTCATAAACAAAGTTGCTGGAAAAGCTCAGCAGGTCTGGCAGCATCTGTGGAGGAGAAAACAGAGTTAATGTTTTGGATCCAGTTCTGAGGAAGGGTTACCAGGCCCGTTTACGTTAACTCTGTTTTCTCCTACACAGATGCTGTCAGACCTGCTGAGCTTTTCCAGCAACTTTGTTTTCGTTTGCGATTTATAGCATCCGCAGTTCTTTTGGCGTTTATTCAAACAGCTCATGCTTGCAGAGCTCACAACGCAGTATTCAACACAAGGTGTGATTTTGTAATTGTACAACAACTGCTAAATAATCTAGATTTTGCAAAGGATCATGCTAACATCCAATTCAGATTTGCAGTATGGCACAGTTGCACATACTGCAAATTATATATATTATGTACAGGCTGCTTTTTTAAGATAGAAGGAACACATTCTGTCCCTATTTCAACTCAATACAATAGATTACAGCCATTCTCAGGTTCATTTCTTAGGGCAATGCCTTGACTAAACAGAGTGAACCTACCTCGTTTTAAATTTAAATAAACCTTTGCTGTGAACTGTTTGTCATTGACTGGTGCACTCTCCATGGCAACACCTCTAATAATCAGAGTCCAGTTGCCAAACAATTAGCCCTCTCCTCTCAAACATTATAAATGTTGTTTTCCTTTCACATTACTATTTCTTGTCAGTTGTCCTGATGACTGCAAGATTAAACAATTCAACAAGATCTGTTCTTTTTCATTAATATTCAATTTCTGTAGTACCAAATGACTAGCCATAAAATAAGCTGCAAGTGTACGATATAAGGTGTGCAATTTACATTATCTTTATATCATTTACTTCAAATTTTTGAATTTTGAACTAGTGACCTATGTGTTTTTTCATTTCTGCAGCCATGGCTATTTGTCTTTTTTTTTAAGAAACAATTTGCGTGATATACTTGCGGGCGGCTAAATCATGGAATTCATTGTTACTCTGCTAAACCTGAATATGCAAATAGCTCAATTTCTAAAGTACTCACAAGTTTAATTCACTGATGATTTCTAAAATATGTTTCAATCTTTTGAGTGGATTGACATTTCACTGTTTAATTTGCATTGTAGCTTTTCTCATGGTAAATGGGGCTGTTAAGACAGGATGCAAGCCTTGTGGGGTTGATCAATTCATTTGCATTCTGGTGGCATTCACTACAAGTCTGAAATTATGCCACAAACAATAACAAATGTTAATTCTCGTAACTACAAAGCATAACAAAGTTCCATTTTTTTAAAACTTAATGTCTGTATTTCATGAAGTCACTTTTGGAAGAATAATTTGCATTTATATAGTACTACTGAAATCGAGGAACAAGTTGAAACGGTGGACACAAAGCAGGAAAAAGGCAATTTGTAGATGGATAGGGGAGTATTAATAAGGCACTGAGGGCAGGGTGGGTGCTAACAATATAAAATAAGCTTGACGGAGTATCAGGCAGCAAGGCACACTAAATAAAGTGGAGCATGCAAGAGGAGACATTTCAAGAGACGATTGTTTAGTTAGGATAGAGTCAGGCTTCGGAAGGATATAACACCACTGATTTTGTTTTTATCTCCACTGTAATGATGCAAAGAAAAAAAACATCACGGAAATGTAAAAGAAGAGATGAAAGGAAGAGGAACAATTATAAACATCAAGGAAAGAGTACTGAGAATATTAGCAGAACTAAAAACAGATGAGTTTCCAGATCATGATGGACTGCATGCTGGGGTCATTGATGCAGTGGTTTAAATTTTCTAAAATTCTTGAGATTCTGGAAGGTTCCAAAGGTTTGGAAAACAGAAAAAAATGTTGAAATCTATTTCCAAGGAGATTTTAGTACAGCACTTTTCTAGAGCACTAGAGGACATCGTAATGGACCGATTCATTTGTGTTCTTTGAGAATGTAACTAAAATGGGTAAGTATTAAATAGCGAACACTATAGACATAGATTAAGAGAGCAGGCAGAAAATTGGCAGGTGGAGTTTTAGTGAGAGGATAGGTGAACTTGTTCACTTTGGCAGTAGAATGGAAAAGCAGCATATTGTTTAATTGTAAAGAGGGCGACACATATTTGAGGTACTGAAGGATTTGGATGTCCTAGTACATGAATCACAAGAAGCTAACATGCAATCAAGTAATCAGGAAAGTAAATGGAATATTAATGTTTATTACAATGTGAATAGAACATAAAAGTAGGGATGCATTGCTACATTATAGGACACATTGAAGAAGGTGCAGAGGAAATTTACCAGGATGTTGTCTGGGCTAGGGAGTTTCAGCTATGAAGAGAGATTGGACAGACTGGAGTTGTTTTCCACAGAACAAAGGAGATTGGGAAAATTTTCTCCTTGATGGGGTAGGGTGGAATCAATGACCTGAGCATAGATTTAAACTAAGGAACTGGAGAGGTGAAGAAAAACTTTTTCAACCAGAGGCCGATGGGAATCTGAACTCACTGCCTATAGCGTGGTAGAAGCAGAAACCCTCATAACCTTTTAAGAAGTACTTAGACGTGCACTTGTGATGTCAAGGCATTCAAGGCTTTACTGTTAATCCAAAGACCCGGGTAATGTTCTGGGGACCTGGGTTTGAATCCCACCATGGCAGATGGTGGAATTTGAATTCAATAATTATCTGGGATTAACTGTCTAATGATAGGGGTGGCACAGCGGTTAGCACTGCTGCCTCACAGCACCAGGGACCCGGGTTCAATACCAGCCTCTGGTGACTGTTTGTGTGGAGTTTGCGCATTCTCCCCGTGTCTGCGAGGGTTTCCTCCAGTTTCCACCCACAGTCCAAAGATGCACAGGTTAGGTGGACTGGCTATGCTAAACTGCCTGTAGTGTTCAGGGAGGTGTAGATTAGGCCGGTTTATGGGGGAAGTATAAAGGGATCTGGGAGCGTTGGTACAGGATTCTCTAAAGGTTAACTTGCAGGTAGAGTCTGTGATTAAGAAAGCGAATGTAATGTTGTCGTTTATCTCAAGAGGGTTGGAATATAAAAGCAGTGATATGCTTCTGAGACTTTATAAAGCTCTAGTGAGGCCCCATTTAGAATACTATGTCCAATTTTGGGCCCCACACCTCAGGAAGCACATACTAGCCCTGGAGCGTGTCCAGCGGAGATTCACATGGATGATCCCTGGAATGGTAGACTTGACGCGTGATGAAGGGCTAAGGATTCTGGGATTGTACTCATTAGAGTTTAGAAGGTTGAGGGGAGATCTAATAGAAACTTACAAGATAATGTATGGTTTAGAAGGGGTGGAAGTTGTTTCCGTTAGGTGGGGAGACTAGGACCCGTGGGCACAGCCTTAATATTAGAGGATAAATTTAAAACTGAAATGAGACGACATTTCTTCAGCCAGAGAGTGGTGGGCTTGTGGAATTCATTGCCACAGAGTGCAGTGGAGGCCAGGACATTGGATGCCTTCAAGGCAGAGATCGACAAATTCTTGATCTCACAAGGAATCAAGGGCTACGGGGAGAGTGCAGGGAAGTGGAGGTGAAATGCCCATCAGCCATGATTTAAATGGCGGAGTGGACTTGATGGACCGAATGGCCTTACTTCCACTCCTATGTCTTATGGTCGGATCTAGGTGGGATGCTCCAAGGTTCGGTATGGACTTGCTAGGCCAAAGGGCCTGTTTCCACATTGTAGGGATTCTATTCTATTCTATTATAATCATGAATCCATTGCCAACTGTTGGAAAAACCCATCTGGCTCACTCATGTCCTTTAGGGAAGGGAACTGCCATCCTTACCTGGTCTGGCCTATATGTGACTCTAGATGCACAGCAATATGGCTGACTCATAATGATCATCTGGGCAATCAGGAATGGGCAACAAATGCTGGCCTAGCTAGGAATGCCTTCATCATGTGAATGAATGAATAAAGGGTCTGGTGCTGAAAGCTAGGATAAGAATAGTTGAATGGTTATTTTTGACTGGTGAGGCTGGAATCAGCCAAAGGGCCTTTCCTGTGTTGTGAACCTTAATGACTCCATGAGTTATACAAGCCATTGGTGAGACCAAATATAGAGTACCACATTCAGTTTTTAATCTCCTTATTCAAGGAAGGAAGTCATTCCATTAGAAGCAGAAGATTCACTCATCTAATTCCAGGGACCAATGGATTATTTAACAAGATTGAAAGGATAAGTTTGTATTCATTGAAATATCGAAGAATGCAATGGAAACTTATTAAAACATGAGATCTGATGGGACTAAACAGGGTACTTCCTGAAAGGCATGTATAGTAGATTATGGGAAAGTGTGAAGCTGTCCATTTGGCAGGAAAAATGAAAACACATATTACCGAATTGGAAAATGATTGTGGAATTCCAAGGTACAGAAGGATTAAGGTCTTCTAGTGCATATGTAACAAAAAGTTAGGATGCAGGTTCAACATGCAATCAAGAAAGCCAATAGGATGCTGTCCTTTATTACAAAAGGAATTGAACAGAAAAGGATATTGTGCTTCAATTATATATTGCTTTGGTGAGACCATATTTTGAACACCCTGTGCAGTTTTGGTCTTCTATTTAAAGAGGGATAAGTTTGTTCAGAGGATTACTAGATGGACACCTGCCATGAATGTGTTGTCATTTGAGGACAGGTCAGACATGTTGCATTTATTTCCAATGGAATTTAGAAGAGCGAAGGGTGGCATGATTGAAGCGTATAAGATCCAAATTAGTCTTGACCAGGTAGATAAGGAAAGGATATTTCCTCTTGTGGTCAGTCCAGAATTAGAAGGCAGTGATTTTAAAATTATGGGAAACCCTTTTAGGATAGAGAAGATGATATCTGTTTTCTCAGAGGGTTCTGCAACTTTGGGTTTTTTGCCTCAGAATGCAGTGGAGGTGGAATCATTGAATATTTTTATGGAATAGGTAGATAGAGTCCTGTTAGGTAAAAGAATCAAAAGATTAATGTAGTAGTTGGGAATGCAGAGTTATAAATAAAAACAGATCTACCATGATTTTACCGAATAGCTGTGAAGCCTCAACAGACCAAATGGTCTGAACCCATGTTCATATGCTGTGCATAAATATGGAATAGGAGGGTAGGTAAAACATGCGGTCTTCCTTCTTTGGTCTTACTGTGAAGAGATGTTTATTAAAAATATCAACTTGTTTTTGTATCTATACAATGGATTGGAGGATAGTTAAAAGTAGGTTGTATGCAGGGTATTTGTTGTAAAGACTTAGATGTTTTAATGGTGCATGATAACAAAATATTCTTGATTGAACTTTACTTGCAAGGAAAGCATTAGCATTTTACAAGTGATGGCCACTAACTGAACCTGATTCTTCCTACATGGTGGCTTTCACAATTCCCTGTGTAGAGAATCCATCTATAAGCTGTCAGGTTACATTATGTGAAAATATATTTGAGGACGGAAATTAAAGGAAGCATGATGTCACCATTGGCCTGTTCCATGGTGAAAACTTTCTATCTTGGAGGCATGATAAAAGGAAGTGGTAGATGCAGATAGTTACAACATATAAACGATATTTGGAGAGGTACACGAGTAGGAAAGGTTTGGAGCGATATGGGCCAAATGCAGGCAAATGGGAGTAGTTTAGTTTGGAAAAATTTGGTTGGCATGGACAAGTTGGACTGAAGAGTCTGTTTCCCTGCTGTGTGACTCTGTGAAGTTGACTGAGTGATGGATATACACAAATGAAATTCTGCTCCACTACTTATTTAGACAATCTGTTTGCGGATAGTTTTTAAATTATTTTGTTTAGTCTAAATTATGTAACTGTCTTGGTTTTTCTAGGTAGCTTGGAATTGACGGTAATTGGAACAGTTAATTAACTTGTACAATTAATTATTAGATTTTGGCTAAAGTGATTGCACCCATGCCAAATGTAATGTATCCGAGGTTATCAATAGAAATAAAGGCTGAAATTACAGAGGCACTGGCCTCTATTTTGTAATCATGGTTAGATATACAGGTGGTGTCAGATGGTTAGAAAATTGAAAATTTTCCAGTCTTGTTCACAAAACAGGGAAGAAGAAACTTGGCAATTTTATACCAGTTTTATGATGGTGGTGAGGGAGCTCTTATAAACATAACTGGGGAAAATACCAACAAGCGCTTTTACTCAAAAGCGAGCTGGCACAAACCTGTTAAGGGCAAATCATGTTCGACTGTGTTTCATGATATAAGTGGCTGCGGACAGTACTGCTGATGTTGTGAAAGCAAACTTGAAGTTGGCAGGATTAAAAAAAGGTCAGAGCTATCTTGGTACAATATTGGCTAAAGATACGAAAAAAATTGCGATAAACAGCAGTTTTCTAGAATGGAGAAAGTTATAATTAGAATCCCTGCTGTTTTTGGTTTATATTAATAAAGTGGATTTGGGAGATGAAAGGGAACAATTTCAAAATCTGCAAATGCCAATAAACTTGTAAATGTAATAAACAACAAGCTAGATAGCGTGATCAGGTAGCCAGTTGCCAAAATGGTTAAGAGATTAGTTACGAGGTACAATCAAGGAGGCTGGGAATTTTGGTGAAGCTAATTTAAAATCTGACCTTAGTTAAAACTGCAGCCACGACATACTATGACCTGCAGTTTCCTGTGTTGACCAAATAAGGTAGGAGTCACGTAACCAGCCAGAAAGACTGGCACCACTCGACCTTATATGGGGCATGTAATGTGGCTGTTTAATATCTATGAGCTTTTTCAAACCAGAAAAATTCCTTTGACTGGAATCAAACAATGTGATTGTGCACTGATCAATTTATTGGCCAGAGGACTTGTTGAACAGAGCACATTTTGGGATAAAAGTTAGCAGAACAAGAGTGTTTCTGGAGAAGCGCTTGAGAAGTATGTTCCCTGAAGTTATCTTCAGAGAAGACAAAAAAAACGATAAGGTGATAGCTACACAGGTAGCAAAGTTAGCTACTTCAATCAAATCAGAGTGGTACTTGATTCAAGCCAAACTATTGGAGTTAGAGTTAGGGTTAAATGTGGATTAAGTAATGTGAGTCAAAGTGAAATTAAATGAAGTGAGTTATAGTTGAAGTTGTTAGATGAAGTAAAAATGTTACAGTAAATATGTTGAGTATTGGTACTTAAAGGGTTAAAGTAAAGAAGGATTTCATAAATTAAAGAGATAGTAGGAGCTGCAGATGCTGGAGGATCTGAGATGTTTTGGGGTCTAGGCCTGAAATGTCAGCCTTCCTGCTTGGCCTGCTGTGGTCATCCAGCTCTACAGCTTGTTATCTTTGATAAATTAAAGCCTGAGTCGGTTTCCTGCCTTTCGTCTGTCACACAAGGGAAGAATATCCCGAGTAAAAGGTTAGAGTATTCTTCTTGGGCAACAATAGTAATAGATTTCAAGAGAACAGAGAAAAGCTGGTGGAATATGAGTACATATGGCAGTTAAACCTTATGTTATCACACGTATTTCTGTGTTTGGAAATTAATATTCAGTCTGAGGGTGCAAGTCCATTTCTTTCCCGCCTGTCTCTCCCAAGACAGCCTAGAAAAAGATAGGTTGAAAGATTCTTTTCTATTTCTCCTCAGCACCTTCAGAGATGCTGAGATATTACTATGTTGGGTGGGAGGGTGAACTTTGATAAAGATGCAGAGATCCAACAGGTTGGGAGAGTGGGCAAATCAATAGCAGATGCAGTATAATTTGGATAATGTGAGATTATTCACTTTGGAAACAAAAACAAAGCAGCAGATTACTACTTAAATAGCTGTAAATTGGGACAGGCCAGTATTTAGGGCGGCACGGCGGCTCAGTGGTTAGCACTGCAGCCTCACAACGCCAGGGACCCAGGTTCGATTCCAGCCTCGGGTAACTGTCTGTGTGGAGTTTGCACATTCTCCCCGTGTCTGCGTGGGTTTCCTTCAGGTGCTCTGGTTTCCTCCCACAGTCCAAAGATGTGTAGGCTAGGTGGATTGGCCATGTTAAATTGCCCATAGCGTTCAGGGCTGCATGGGTTATAGGGGAACGGGTCTGGGTGGGATGCTTCAAGGGGCTGTGTGGACTTGTTGGGCCAAACAGCCTGTTTCCACACTGCAGGGAATCTAATCAAATCTAATCTATGCAGCAGGACCTGGGTGTCCTTGTGCACCAGTCGCTGAAAGTAAGCATGCAGGTGTAGCAGGCGGTAAAGAAGGAAAATGGTATGTTGGCCTTCATTGTGAGAGGCTTTGAGCACAGGAGCAGGGACATATTGCAGTTATCAAGGGCCTGGGTGAGGCCACAACTGGAATACTGTGTGCACTTTTGGTCTCCTTTCTGAGGAAGGACGCTCTTGCTCTCGAAGGAGTGCAGCGAAGCTTTACCAGGCTGATTCCGGGTCTGATGTCTGAGGAAAGATTGACTAGGATGGGATTGTTCTCACTAGCATTCAGATGAATGACGGGGGATCTCACAGAGACTTATTAAATTCTAACAGGATTGGACAGGGTAGATGCAGACAGCATGTTCCCAATGGTGGGTGTGTCCAGAACCAGGGGTCACAGTCCTTAGACGATTTGGGATGGAGATGAGAGATATTTCTTCAACCAGAGCCTGTGGAATTCGTTACCACAGGAAGTAGTTGATGCCAAAACATTGAACACATTCAAGACATGGCTAGATATAGCACTTGGGGTGAATGGGATCAAAGGTTATGGGGAGAAGAAAGCGGGATTGGGCTATTGAGTTGGACAATGAGCCATGATCGTGAAGAATGGTGAGCAGGTTTGAAGGGCCAAATGGCCTCCTCCTGCTCCTATCTTCTATGTTTCTAATAATAATAATCCAGGTATTGTTTACTAGTTAACAAGGTTGTTGCTTGTCAAGAGAAAAACAGCAACAGCTACAACTACATTACAAACCAAAATTATTAATCATACTCCTGGAGAAGACAATACACATGCAATGGTACTTTTAAGATTCTAGAAAAAAAAACAAAGCAAGACTTCAGCCAAGATCTCCAACAAACTGTAATGACTTCTGGAGAGTGAGGAATTGGATCTTAACGAACGTTGTTATTACAATTTACTATTACTGTTGTAAGTGAACAGCAAGCCAGAGAGGGACAGCCTGATGGGAGTGGAACAAATAGATTCCCAAAGGGGAGGAAAGAGGGAGTTTGACAGAAAGGATGAGGAATCAGAGATAAGTGGTAGATTTGCTGAAAATGTGCTCAAAATGAACTACAGAGTCAATCACAATGAATTGTGTAATTGATGGCTTCTGATTCCAATGTTGAAACAATGCTTTAAGTTCTGGACTTGGAAGTTAGTATAAACGACATATGTTAGTATACTATCGTACATTAATCACAAAACACAATTTATGATCCACAAGAACATCTGACAGAAACCTGGTTTCCAACAAAAATGAAGTGACACTTGCAATTACACAGCATATTCACTTCAAAACATTACGAAAAATATTACATACAGCAGACTGAATTGTGAAGGACTGTCACAGAATCAAGAATGTAATCTGCCTTTGGCCACTAGCATAAGTAGCTAAGTTGCCAGTTCAGCTTCAAATTGTACAAATAGCATTTGATTAATGCTGGGTTTGTTTTCTCTTCAGAACTATGACCTTTGTTATTTTGCTTTACCTTTACAGTACTTATACAGTGTCAGCAAAGCATTACGTCTGAATGAAACATTTAACTCAATATTTCTATGGCACATTTTAAAATGACTGGATTGAAACTGTCATTTCAAAATGTGCCATAGAAATATTGAGTTAAATGTTTCATTCAGATGTAATGCTTTGCTGACACTGTATAAGTACTGTAAAGGTAAAGCAAAATAACAAAGGTCATAGTTCTGTTTTTAAAAAGATAAAGCAGTGTTGCACTGAACTGGGAAATCCAGGCATGTGCATACATTTAATGAAACAATGCTGTTCGTCAACCAACTAGTGACATTGTTAAAGATGTCAGGTCACATATCCATCTTGAAGCAGCACACTGCTCTCTGATGCACAGTTTATAGGTATAACTTGACATGGTGAAAATGGTGATGTGAAGGGATTTGACAGAGCACAGGAATATTAGGTGCACTCAAGTCTCAATAACATACAAGGGAAGACTGAAAATACAATCTGCTACTCCAAATGAAATATTATGTGGTGTAAAATTGAGAGCAACAGATTGGGTACTATTTTCTCCACAGTTATTACGCATACATGGTGTCAATCTTACAATTCTACACTAGAACCAGAAACAATTCTCATGATGGACTTCTGTGAACTCGCCGAAAAAAAATGCTATTGTCCTCAGAATGCTTTAAAAAATTATCAACCAGGGCATAAAATTTTAGGAGACTGCTGCAATAGTTAACACTTTAAAAAAGAGGAATCCCAATTTTCCCTCCTCCTAAACTGCGAACCATTTGTACCAATTTCCCAGACACTTTCCAAATGTTAATTTTTATGCACAAATCTATAAAGCACTCAACTAGATGAGGAACAAAGCTGGCGGTTATTCAACAAAACACAGCTAATTACCTGTGGTTGGGTGTATTCCTGAAACTTTGATCATATCATATATGATCATGTTATCACTTGTATAACAATGTTCCCATGACAACCGGTCAGCAAAACCTGTTCATTGGTCCTTGCGCGTCATTTCACCCAATTAATTACATCCAGCAAGACTTAGTGTCCTGAAGAGGTGGGGAATGGGAGAACAGGAAATAAACACAAGTTTGTGTCTTCAGGTCCTGTAGTCATGAACAGAATGAAGCAGCTAACTTATTTCCTTATCTTTTCAGCTTAAATCTGTGCTCCCTGGTAAGTGATCTCTTAAACAGGGGAAACAGGTCTTCCTTGTCCGCTGTCCGAATCCCTCATCATTATATATACCTCAGCTTCCTCTGTTCCAAGGAAAACAACACTCTCCTATCCAATCTTTCCTTTTATTTGCAAGCCCGAACAGCTGATAACTGAGATTCAGTGCTTTTCTCAGAATTACTTGGTAGCCTGGAGAAGTGCTCTCTGTTAAAAACTGTTGTTCCAAAAATGCTAAGTTACAGAACCAACTTTATATGATCAACAGTTCCATATTTAGAAAAACAGTTAACATTTTTCACCTTCTTCTCTTCCACCGCTTCCCCTCAACTTCAAAACATACACTTGCACAAGGCAGGCACCCACCCCACTGTATTGGGCTGGCTTTGCATCTGCCAAGCCTGAATTCTGTAAACCACCTGCCACTTGCCATGGCTGCAATGGATTCCCTCCAATGGTCCCTAGCTACAGATTCCTGTTACTGCATATTCCTCTCATCCTCTGGTCCTTTGCCACCTAGAAGGACAAGGTCTCCAGATACATGGGAAGAGCATAATCTGCAAGCTTTAAAAAAAAAATCTTTCATGGGATGTGAGCTTTAGAAGCTGGGCCAGCATTTATTACACATCCCCCAAATGCCCTTAAGATAGTGGTGAGCCCCTTTCTTGACCTTTGGAGTCCACGTGGTGTAGGTACATGTACAATGCTGTTATGGAAGGAGTTCCACGATTTTGACTCAGCGACACTGAAGGAACAGCAACATATTTGCAAATTAGGATGATCAATGGTTGGAGGTGAACTTGCAGGTGGCAGTGTTCTGATGTAAATGCTGCCTCTATCCTTCTAGATGGTATTGATCATGGGTTTAGAAGGTGCTGTCTAAGAAATCTAAGTAAACTTCTGCAATGCATCTTGTAGATTGTAAACATTGTTGCTACTGAGTATTGGTGGTGGAAGGAGTGACTGTGCAAGTGGTGCCAATCAAGCAAGCTGCTTTGTCTTGGACGGCGTCAAGCTTTTTGAGTGTTGTTGCAGGTGCACTCATCAGGCAAAGGGGCGTATTCCATCACACTCCTGACTTATGCCTTGCAGATGATGGACAGGCTTTAGGGATTCAGGAGATGAGTTGCCCACTGCATAATTCTTAGTTTCTGATCTGTTCTTGTAGCCACCATATTTATCTAACTAGTCCAATTGAGTTTCTCGTCAATGGTAATCCTCAGGATGCTGGTAGATGATTTAATGATGGTTATGACATTGGTCATCATGGAATAATGGGTACATTCTCTCTTATTGGAGATGGTAATTGCCTGTGGTGCAAATGTTATCCTCCAAGTTACATACTAGCCTGACTTGAAACTATATTGGTATTTTCCCATTTTCACTTGGTCAATACCCTCCTAACAGCATTGTAGGTTTCCCTACATCCCAGTGACTACAATAGTTCAAGAAGATGGCTCACTGCTCCTTCTCCAGCACAATTAGGTATGAGTAATACATGCTCACCCAACCAGTGAAGCCCACATCCTATGAAGGAATGAAATTAAAAACTGGCTATCTAAGGCATGGGGAGCAACCAGTAACTGCCTAATGTATTGCCAAGATTTAAAAGAGATGATAAAGCAGACAAGGACAAACATAATTACAATACTTATGCATAATAATGAAACCAATTATCAAGAGTCTAAATGGACTTGATGTTCAAATAAGTTCAATAAATGCAAAATAGCAATGTAAAAGATAATAGACTGTTTAATGACATCGCCCAAACAGAATAATAGTAAACAAAATAGTCGTAGATATGGTGAAACTGTATAGTTCTCTGAGCAGGCAGCTTGTTAAATACCAATTTCAGTTTTGATTGCTGACAATATATTTGGATGCTGTCTTCCAGAAAGTATGACTTAAGGTTCTGAACCAAAAACGATAAACAAAACTGAACGTACAGAATTGCAGAGAAACTTGTGACTTAGGTTGCTAACTGATTCATAAGGAGAAGATCATGGAGGGAAAAGCCAAAGTTGGGACCAAAAGAACACTCTTTGATTGGCAAAGTAGGAAAACAATATTTGCCAAAGATCCACACTGAGGCCACAGCTTTTCACTATTATTCAAATGACTTGGACGAAGCAGTAGAAATGTATAGAAATAAAAGTCTGCAGATAATAATAAATACATCAGGTTGTGTAATTATGGGCAGACATAGAGATTCAAAACTAATGTTGATGGATTTCAATATGGAGAACCCTGATGTAATTCACTTTGGCCCAAAAGAAGTCACAGATTGGTCAGACAGAAGCAGAGGGAAAAGCGTTACTTCCCCAAAAGGCTAACTGGCCAGTGGGGTTATTAAGACAATCTTATCACTTCATGGTCAGTTATTTATTGAAAGTGGCATATACAGAATTCAATTCAAAAATATGCCATCTTCCTCTCATTAATTGTTGAATTATCCATCACTATTCAGGCTGTACGAGGCAGAACTTCAGAGTTTTGCTGATAGATGCCAGTAGCTATCCAAAGTGGCAATTTGTCCAAGTTTCTGTTATTACGTCAGCCAATTAATATTCCAGATTTACAAATGATCTGATTTTGTTGGGCAAAATCAAAAGTTAACTGACAGTTTCTTAATGAACAATTCATATAGTCCCTATGTATAATGCTAATAACAAGAAAGCAAAAGATTACAAAAATCCCAACTTTTTTAATCAGCAGAGAAAATAACCTCTCTGTGCAATGTACACTAACACAGAAGAAGACACAAAACAGAGTTAATCATTTCTGACAAATGAACAACATAACTTAGAGAGAGGAAAATGTATCTTATAGACAGAAGGTATACCTTACAGCCCTACAGCAGACAATCTAGACTTAAGATGATAGTTAAGGTCATAGATTTAATAATCACAATAGAGGTCACCATTCAGAACAACGCTTCAATTATGCAAAATAGATTTAAAATATGACAAAAATATCTCATTGTAAACTATTTTCAAAACATAACCTGGAAAAAATATTTTTGAATAAGATGACATTTCTAATATGGGATACTATCTTTTACCTATGAAGTTAGGAATTAGCCAATTAAATGACTCTTTGCGACAAAACCACGTTCATTTAGATGTTCTGAAAATCAGTAATTCATTTGGAGTTCATTTAGGATGGAATATAGTGTAAGAACATGACAGCAATTTGGTACAGTGCGAGCACATTGCATCCATTACCTAGAGGTTGATGGACTGTAACCATCTACTGCTATTTACATTCTTTAGACACTAATAAACCTAGTGGTGAATCAGGGATCCAACAAAGAAGTCAAGAGGTTCACCAGTGATTTCTTGTTTCCATCCTGCACTAACATCACATCGTGTTACTGCTGAATCCAAGCCTCAAAGGACAGGAAAGACTGGAAACTGCCACTTGGCACCCACCTCCCCCGAGAGTTTCATGGTCATTGGTCCAACAAAGTGTCTTCAAGGATCAGCGGGCACGTTCTGCTCGGCTTCCAATCAATGGAACCCAAGGAAAAGCTGGAGGTTATGCAGCTGTCAACATCAGTCTCACCAGCACTTTTGTTAGCTCCAGTGACACCTTGTCAGCTTTAGATCAGCAGTCTACCCACCACGAAACAATAAACTATCCAGCACACAGCAACATTCTACATACTTCCTGTGTGACAGCATTCTTATTTTGGCAATAGTTCACTAACCAGAAAAAAACCTAGTCCGGAAAAATATTAACCATAAAATATGTCTGTACTTGAAAATACCTTGAAGTCTCAAGAGAATTGTGCTCAGTACCAACAACAAGTTCCACCTGAAGGAGGGTAAGTGATGGCCTAGAGGTTTTATTGCTAGACTGTTAATCTGGAGACCTGACTTCAAATCCCACCATGGCAGATGATGGAAATTGAATTCACTAAATATCTGGAATTAAGAGTCTACTGATGACCATGAAGCCATTACCAATTGTCAGGAAAAACCCATCTGCTTCAATAATGTCCTTTAGGGAAGGAAATCTGCCATCCTTACCTGGTCTGGTCTACATGTGACTCAAGGCCCACAGCAATGTAGTTGACACATAACTGCCCTCGGGGAGACCAGGGATGGACAATAAATGCTGTCCTAGTCAGTGATGCCCTCATCCCATGAATGAATAAAGAAAAAAATATATACAGTCATTATAGGGGTTTGGTGAAATTCTACAATTGGGTGGGGCGGGGTGGAAGGTCGAGAATTCCAGGTCTAGTGTAGCAAATAGGTCAAATGGTCAGATGGTCAGATTTTGTTCTATAGATGTAATGGAACACTGAAGAAAGTGAATCCAGGAGTGGGAATCGGTGTGGTTGAGGTGAGAGAGGTAGAACATGCTGCCAGAGGAGGTGGTGGAAGCAGACACAATAGCAACATTCAAGAAGCACCTGGATGAACATATTAATAGGAAGGGAATAGAGGGATATGGATCCTGTAAGTGAAGACAGTTTAGCACGGAAGGGCAAAATACGTCGGCGCAGGCTTGGTGGGCCGAAGGACCTGTCACTGTGCTGCGTTGTTCTTTGTAGATGATATTGAAAAATGGAACCTTCCTTAGTGGTGAATAAGAGTTGGGGTTTGAAGTTCAGATATGGGATAAACATTGCTGAGATTTCATATGTTCTAGTTCAACCACGCAAGGGACTGGGTAACTGAGATTCAGTCATTAACAAGAAAGTGAAGTTTACAATTAGGTCAAAGATGTGGTCTTTGGGCTATATTATGTATTGTAACAGTAAAGTTCTCTTTCAATGACCTGATGTTATATAGTAGTAGTGGAGAGGGTCCCTTCAGCATACATTTATGTGATAGTATGATTGCTAGGATACCAAATAAAATGCAATTCTCATGTGACATTGTGAAGAAAAATCATTCCTAGAAATGCACTAGAAGAACTCATTGATCTTCAAATAGTACTATGGAATATTTTACATTCAACTAAGTAGGCAGACAATTCCAACTTTAACATTTCATTAAAAGTTGTGCATTTACACTAAAGTCGGTGGAGTGGTGGACAGTGTGGAAGAATGTTGTAGGTTGCAGGGAAACTTGGATAAACTGCAGAATTGGGCCAATAGGTGGCAAATGGAGTTTAATACAGATAATGTGAGGTGATTCACTTTGGGAAGAATAATAGGAAAGCAGAATTCCGGGTCAATGGAAAGATTCTTGGTAGTGTGGATGTGCAGAGGGATCGTGGTGTCCATGTACATAGATCCCTGAAAGTTGCCACCCAGGTTGATAGTGCTGTTAAGGCTTATGGTGTGTTAGGTTTTATTGGTAGAGGGATTGAGTTCCAGAGCCGTGATGTCATGCTGCAACTGTACAAAATGCTAGTGCGGCCTCATTTGGAATATTGCGTGCAGTTCTGGCCACCCCATTACAGGAAGGATGTGGAAGCATTGGAAAAGGTGCAGAGGAGATTTACCAGGATGTTGCCTGGTCTGGAGTACAGGCCCTATGAAGAAAGGCTGAGGGACTTGGGTCTGTTCTCATTGGAGAGAAGGAGGCTAAGAGGGGATTTAATAGAGACATACAAGGTGGAGAGAGGATTAGATAGGGTGGACAGTGAGTCTTTTTCCTAGGATGATGACTTCAGCTTGTATGAGGGGGCATAGCTACAAATTGAGGGGTGATAGATTTAAGGCAGATGTCAGAGGCAGGTTCTTTACTCAGAGTGGCAAGGGCGTGGAATGCCCTGCCTGCCAATGTAGTTAACTCATCCACATTAGGGGCATTTAAACAGTCCCTGGATAAGCATATGGATAATGACGAGACAGTGTAGGGGGAGTGGCTTAAATTAGTTTACAGGTCAGCGCAATATCGGGGGCCAAAGGGCCTGTTCTGCGCTGTATTGTTCTTTGTTCTATGTTCTACAGGCTTTGCTCTCTGTTCATACAAATCTCCTATACTGCCGAGTTTCTGGTGTGCAATGGAAAGATTTTCTGTGGCTCATGTAAAAGATCCAAAAATAAGATGCAAGACAGATTTGTGACAAAACAGTAATCAGCTGCAGGGAAGGAAGGTGCTGGACTAAATTAATTTTCACCAGTATACCACTCTGTTTAAATATCTCATTATGAGCAAGGCTGATAAATAGCGCTGGGTTTAGAAATCGAGAACATCAAGGTGGCTGGCTTGAAACTAGCTAAATGGTGTAATTATTCCACTGTGCAAAGAAAACGGAAACCGTTCGCATAGTCTGGGGAAAACTCAAATTTGGAATGGTAACTGCTGGAAGAAACCAAATCAGAAATTTCTGGAAAAGCTCAGCAGGTCTGGCAGCATCTGTGAACAGAAAGCAGAGAGAACATTCCGGGTCCAGTGACCCTTCTTCAGAACTGCTAGAATGTGTCCACACAATCTCATAATCTTATGTCCAATTTCTGGATAAAGAAAATAAAACACTTTAGATGTTTGAATATTCAAGAATAAAACAAAATCAAGCGCCTCCTTATAATAACAATGTGTCACAAATGAGAAATTTTTGCAATCTGCAGTGAATGCAAATCCATAACACAATTACTTTGGCTATAAAACTGTATCTCTGTGACAATGCTTTGGGAGATTCAGCAAGAGTATAGCTTCTGTCTAATAAGTTCTATGTCGCTGAGCCCACCAGCAATTTTTCAAACTAAATAATGTCAAATGAATTCGATTGTAAGATGCACTTTACATGGTGTGCCCTGTTCAATCGGACAGAACTGATACATTCAGATCACCTAAATTATTTTATATCAATGAGTAATATTTTCACGTAACTGTCTATTTAATTTATAAATATGGAAAATGATATTTGGTGTTAACAAAGTTAAACAGTTGAGAATTTATTCCTGGTTATTTTCTTGTCAAACTTAGGATTTCTATCGGTATGCTAAATATATGCTGTATCTTCAAAACAGAATGCCAGAATGCCAAAGCATTCGTAGGAAAAGCAGAGCCAATCCTCTTATTCAATTGTAGATTTCAAATAAGAGAAGTTAAGCCTCCAAAATTTCACAGGCAAGCCAAAGCCAACTATATAGAGTAAAATTACTGTAGAATCATAGGTTTTCATCATACTGAAAAAATCTTACAGTTCAGAAATTAAACCCTTCTGGAAGTATTCAGGGAAAAAGGGGTCTAGACATGAGATAACATTCACTTGAGGCATTGGCTGAACATACTTCAGGTTTATCTTTTGTGCTCACAAGGCGGACTCTGTCAAGTGAGGATGACATGCTCTTGGAGACCCCTCTTCCTATTAGTCGTTCAATTCTTTACCACTGTTAAAGATTGGATGTAGCAAGTTTGCAGCACTTTGATTTGATACATTAGTTTTGGGATTGGTTAGCCTTGTGTATCACATGTTGTTCCACTGTTTAGCATAATATAGCAGTGTGTTGTCTTCACCAGGCGGGTACCTCATTATTAGGAATGCTAAGTGCAGCTCCCAGCCTGAAGTGATACACCCCTCTTTGCATTAGGGTCAATCCCTTTGTTTTAATTGCAGATTTTTGTTTCATAACTGAATATTAATTTCACACCTGCTGTGACAGCATTTGAACTCATGTCTCTGAATCAATGGTAGTGGTCTCTTGATTACAAATCTAGTACTGCCACCACTTTTGACCATAGAGATACTTATTCTAATGTTAATTCACATAAGTAGTCCAGTAAAATCAGAAGTGTGTTCTATTGGTGCATATCTTCCCAATCTTCAAATATTGCATCATTTGCATTATAATGGTTAATAACACAGCAAGAGCAAAATTGCTAGCAGATCAGAACACATCTCTTAAAATACTGCATGGCTGGGTGTATCCAGCACTAATTCTAGATTTTTTTTTACAGCTTCTAATCTGCCTATTTCACTGAATCATCCTGTCAAACATACTAATAAAACCAGTTGAAAACACACTCCTCTTGACAATGATTTCAGGAACTGATTTTTTTCAGGCTATTAATAGGTTTAAATCCCCCATGATAATCACTTATCCTTTTGACAAACTCCCAACATTTCTTCCTTGACATCCTACCCTACCATGTGGTTACGATTTGGGGGCCTGTACACAACTCCCACCAGTGACTTCTTGCCTTTATTATTCCTCATCTGTGTCCAGTTTGCTTCTATATCCTGGTGTCCTGCGTAGTGATTGGAATGATGTCAGGCAGGTATAGATCTCACAGAATGAGTTCCATGCTTGGACAGGTTAACAGCCCCAATCAGGGAGCCTTGGCTGAAAGGTATAAACAGGAGCGGCAGGGGTTTGCCTCACTCTAGGCACCAGCTCTGTGTTAGCTAGTGTCATGTACCATGTATGTGTAAGTAAAAGGTGACTTAGTGACTGAATTTATTTATTCCTGAATTAAGTATATTCCTTTCTAAATTGTTCTCATTACATTTTTAATTAACAGAGCCCTTCTTCCACCGCTTCCAAGTCTCCTATCCTCCCTTAATGTCAAATCCCCATCATTATTCAGGTCCTAATCTGGGTCATCCTGCAGCTCATTCCAAGGTGAAACATGAAGTCAAAAGTTGACAAGTCAAGTCCAATCTTTGATCGTTACCAAGGTGAGTTAGGAGGTAAAGTCTCTGTGGCAGTAACAGAAACCATGATTATCCAACATTAAATTGGAGAAAATGTCTGTTTGGTCAATTTGCCTGAGATTCTATGAACAGTGAAGTGACCAAAGAACTGGTGGTGAAGTCGCACTTGATGTTATCAGTCAGAGTATGGAAGTGGATGTCTTTCCAACTGATGTGGCTGAAATTCCGCTCGTAGTTCAGAAGTAGAAGGGCAACAAAGTCCTGAAAGATGTACCAGAGGTGGCAGTGGGAGCAAACATTAATGTAATGAATATGTGAATGATGGTTGGGAGATTCCTATACTCAGATCATCAGGGTCATGACATTTCACCACTGTATTTAGCGTAGGTTTTCTTGAAATCCAAGTGTCAGTTCGGCTGCAATTGAAGGTACTCTAGTTCTGAGTTGAATTGTAGTTTTCTATCCGAGCCTCACTTGAGGAGTTGTGCAAACAGCCCAACTCGACATTTACGTGTAGTGCTGAGTGAATGCAGTATTGCCTAAAATCTAATCAGATGAGGTTTAAACTTCCCAGCTGCCTGATCAGGAGATAAAGGAAGTCAAATCATTTTCTTCATTGTGGCTAATTTTATTCACTCAAACAAAAAACCCAGAGTTATTTTATTTCACGTGCTGCTTGAACTTTAAAACTGATTACTGTACTTTCCTACAAAACAACGACTGCACATCAAATAATTCACTGGAAATATTCCAAAAGTTTTGAAAGAATCTTTTCATATAGAACTGATTTAAAAAGTGTTGTTGGAAGTTGTTGTAAGAATGGTGTGGAGAACAGTCTATGCTTAAAATTCAGAACTATGCCATAAAACAATTCCAGTTGAAAATAAATTACAAAAAGTAAACAGAAGTATTCCTGCTCCAGTTTTAAATGCTCACTTTGTGCCTATTATAGTAATTCCAACATAATCCTTCAATGGATTCCTTAAAATATGGAAATCATGGTGCAGATTTAATTACTCCATTCTTCAAAAAGGTTATGCTCAAAAATGGAATAACCATGATACAAATTCAACACTGATCATTAACTTTTTTTATTTACAGTTTGCTAAGCCTGCTGGAACAAGGCAAATATTCTTAATCTGTAACAGTTAGCTAACTATTTCTAATTTTTGTAAGATCTCAATTTATTCTTTTATGGCTAAGTTTAGGGCGAAATATTATAGTGGGGAAAGAACTACTAATTACATTTTACATTTATTAAATAGCATATTTTAAGATGAGTTAATTGATAAGATATCCTTAACTATCAAACTTCTTATGGAAGCTTTTATTCATCTATTTTGATAAATTGCGATCACTAAAGCCAACATAAATACATTTGCATTTTCACAAACTTATCTCAAATGCTAGCATTGACTTACAGTAAATTACTTTGAAATGTAGTCGATGTTATAAACAACTGGAGCAAACAGTTTGCATATATCAAAGTTCTGCAAATGATATCAAGGAACTACTGAAAAATACATACTATTAGCAAACAAAACTAAATAAATTATTTGGACTGAAAAATTCCTTGGAGATGATGATCTACATCTCAGTTGCAGAAGATAATTAAACAGATAGTAAAATGCGTTGGTGGTCATTTTCCAAAATTCAATACAATCTAGAATGGCCCATGCATTTTGGAACAGCAATTGTAACACTACTAATTAGGAAAGGATGGAGGGAGAAGAGGCAAACTATACATCTGTTAGCTTGACATTAGTAGCAGGGAAAGTGCTAGAATTTATTATAAAGGATTTTATAATTCAACAAACTAGAAAATAATGGCAGGGTTGTGCAGAGACAACATTATTTAAGGGAAATTATGCTTAACAAAACTGTTACAAGTTTTTTGAGGCTGTAGTAAGCGGAACAGGGGAATTACATGTTGATGTGATGTGTTTGGATTTCAGAAGACTTTCAATGAGATCCCACAGAGAAGGCTGGTAAGCAGAATTTGAGCATGTTGGATTCAGTTTTCTACTGGCATGGATTGATAGGCTGAGACTTTTGGAGTACTGCAAGGATCTGTGCTTACAGGAACATAGGAACAAGAGTAGGCCAATCAGCCCTTCAAGCTTACCCTGCCATTTAATGTGATCATGGTAGATCTGTGGCCTGACCTTCATTTACCTGCCTTTGGTCCACATCCCTTAATACCTTAGCTTAATAAAAAAAATCTATCCACGATTTAAAATTAACAACTGCCATTTGCTGAAGAGTGTTTCAAACATCTACTACCTTTTTTGCATGTAGAAATGCTTCCTTACATCTCTCCTGAATGGCCTTAAATCTCAGACTACACCCCTCAATTCTAGAATTCCCAACAAACGGAAGTAACTTATTTTTATCTATACTGTCTTTTCCTGTTAATATCACACTATGATCAGATCACTCTTTAATCATCTAAATTCTATAGAAAACAGACCTAATTTGTATAATCTGTCCTCACAAACCCTGAGACCCAGGTGCCATTCTTGCAAATCTGCATTGTTTACACTCTAAGGCCAATATATCCTTCCTATGGTGTGATGCCCAGATCTCCGCTTACTACCCGAAGTGAGGCCTAACCAGTGTTTTATATATCTCCAGCGTAAGTTTTATATCCTTACACTCTAGTCCTCTAGATATAAAGGCCTGCATTATATCTGCCATTAGCTTTCTCGATCCTTTTCTGCATCAGTTTATGGCTCTTTAAAGATCTATGCACTTGACCCCAAAGTCTCTTTGGAGGTCCACTGTATTCAACTTCACAGCATCTAGAAAGTATCTTTATCTACCGTCTCCTAGTCCAAAATGAATAACCTCACCCTTGCTTACAGTGAATTCTTTTTGCCACATTTTTGCCCATTCACCTAGTCTAAAAATATTCCTTTGCAATTTAATGCTATTATCGACACAGCCCCTCTCTGTTCCAATAGCAAATTTAGGCATACGCTTTTCAATGCCATTATTCAAGGCATTGATAAATAATTGTGACCCAGCACAGATTCTTGTGGGACACCACTGGTCACACCCTGCCAATTCGAGTGTCTACCCAGTATCCTACTTTCTGTTGCCAGCCAGTCAAACAATTTCCCAGCCATATCAGTGATTTGCCTCAACTTTGTGGGCTTTGACATGAGTAACAGTCTCTTGTATAGGACATTATCAAATGCCCTCTGGAAGTTTATTTAACCGACATTCCCTGCCCACTATCTTAGTCAACTCTTCAAAAGATTCAATGAAGTTTCACAGCATGATCTACCTGTCAATGAATCCATGCTGGCTCTCTTTGATTAACTGAAAGTTTCAAGTTTCTCCATCCCTGATTATATACTCCAACAATTTCCCCACCACAGATGTTGGGCTAATTAGTCTGTAACTTCCTGTTTTCGTCTTTCATCCTTTTTCAAAAGTGGAATGACAAACAATTTCCCAATCTAGAGGTATGGCTCCCGCATCTCTGAAAGATTATACCTCGGGTGTCTAAAATGAGCTCTTCTACCTCCTTTAACAAACTCAGGCTGAAACCACCAGGTGTGGGGATTTGTCATTTTTAGTTCCACTAATTTCCTCAATACAATAGGTTTAGGTGCCAGCTGTTCTCAATTTATATAACTTTTTTGGATGTGGGGAACAAACATAACGGTTCCAAATTTGCTGCTGATATAAATTTAAGCAGGGAATATCAAATGACATGGTCAAATTGTGTTCAGTTTGAGAAACAGAAACTTGAGGTGGAAACAAGTGTGGTATGCTTAAGTAAAGGTAATGACAAAGAAACGAGAGCAGAGATAGCCGGAATGAAATGGGGAAGGAATTTAGCAATAAGGGTATTTGAGTAAATAAAAGGTAGATAAGAACAAAGAAAATTACAGCACAGGAACAGGCCCTTCGGCCCTCCAAGCCTGCGCTGATCGAGATCCTCCGTCTAACCTGTCATCTATTTTCTAACAGTCTGTGTCCATTTGCTCCCTGCCCATCCATGTACCTGTCCAAATATATCTTAAAAGACGCTATGTGTCTGGGTCTACCACCTCCGCTGGCAACGCATTCCAGGCACCCACCACCCTCTGCGTAAAGAACTTTCCACGCATATCTCCCTTAAACGTTCCTCCTCTCACTTTGAACTCATGACCCCTAGTAATTGAGTCCCCCACGCTAGGAAAAAGCTTCTTGCTATCCACCCTGTCCGTACCCCTCATGATTTTGTAGACCTCAATCAGGTCCCCCCTCAATCTCCGTCTTTCTAATGAAAATAATCCTAATCTACACAACCTCTCTTCATAGCTAGCACCCTCCATGCCAGGCAACTTCCTGGTGAATCTCCTCTGCACCATCTCCAAAGAATCCACAGCCTTTTGGTAATGTGGCGACCATAACTGTACACAATACTCTAAATGTGGCCGAACCAAAGTCTTATACAACTGTAACATGACCTGCCAATTCTTGTACTCAATACCCCGTCCGATGAAGGAAAGCATGCTGTATGCCTTCTTGACCACCCTATTGACCTGCGTTGCCACCTTCAGGGAACAATGAACTTGAACACCCAGATCTCTCCGATCATCAATTTTCCCTAGGACTTTTCCATTTACTATATAGTTCGCCCTTGAATTAGATCTTTCAAAATGCATCACCTCGCATTTGCCCGGACTGAACTCCATCTGCCATTTATCTGCCCAACTCTCCAGTCTATCTATATTCTGCTGTAATTTCTGACAATCCCCTTCACTATCTGCTCCTCCACCAATCTTAGTGTCATCAGCAAACTTGCTGATCAGACCACCTACGCCTTCCTGCAAATCATTTATGTACATCACAAACAACAGTGGTCCCAGCACAGATCCCTGTGGAACACCATTGGTCACAGGTCTCCAATGTGAGAAACTCCCTTCTACTACTACTCTGTCTCCTGTTGCCCAGCCAGTTTTTTATCCATCTAGCCAGCACACCCTGGGCCCCATGTGACTTCACTTTCTCCATCAGCCTGCCATAGGAAACCTTATCAAACTCCTTACTAAAGTCCATGTATATGACATCTACAGCCTTTCCCTCATCAATCAACTTTGTCATGTCCTCAAAGAGTTCTATTAAGTTGGTAGGACATGACCTTCCCTGCACCAAACCATGTTGCCTATCACTGATAAGCCCATTTTCTTCCAAATGGGAATAGATCCTATCCCTCAGTATCTTCTCCAGTAGCTTCCCAACCACTGACATCAGGCTCACTGGTCGACAATTACCTGCATTATCCTTGTTTCCCTTCTTAAACAAGGGGACAACATTAGCAAGTCTCCAGTCCTCTGGGACCTCACCCGTGTCTAAGGATGCTGCAAAGAAAATAGCTCATGGCTCACAGAAAAGATATATCTCAGTTAAGGAGGATTCTCGGAAAGGGATAACCCAACCACGATTAATCAGAGAAGTTAAGGATGGCATCAAACGGAAACAAGATACATACAATGTGACAAAGAACAGTGGGAAAGCTTTAAAAGCCAACAAAGACAGCCAAAAATATAGGAGGGAAAAGAAAAACATGGAGGTTAAACTTGCAAGCAATATCAAGATGAATAGCAAGAGCATCTTTAAATATAAAAAAAAGGAAGAGAGAGTGAATATCGGTCTTTTAGAGAGCAAGGCTGGGGAAACCAAGAAATGGTATAGGAGTATAACTTTGCATCAAAATAGAAGGCACAAATAACATTTAAAAACGACAAAATATTTAAGGGATAAAAGGGAAGAGAAACAAAATAGAATAATCTTCACTCAAAAAAATGTAGTAGGAAGACTAAAGAGGCTAAAGGCCAACAAATCCCACGGACCTGATAACAGTCATTGTATAATATTAAAAGAAGCAGCTTCAGTGATAATGATGCACGGGAATCCTTAGAATCAGAAAAGCCTACGAGGATTGAAAAATTGATAATGCGTCACCTTTTGCTAAAAAGGATACAAAAAGCAGGTAACTATAAGCCAGTTATCTTAACGTCAGTTACTGGGAGGCTGTTTACTATAAAGGATGTAAGTAAAGGCAGAAAGGCTTTATGAAGGAGAAATTATATCTGACAAATTTATTAGATATATTTGAGAAGATAACAAGCACAACGTATTATTATTAGAAAACTTAGGTTTGAAAGTGAAATAAATATGTATAGCTTAAGGCTTCCTTATATTTTAATATTGTGCATGTTAATAAGTTAGAGTTGCATTTTTGAGTTCTCCAAGTGGTCCAAGGCACTGGAAATTGTGTGTTCACATGTACTTCCATGTGGTGGTTAAAACTTTTAAATTAATAGTTCAGTACTTATTGGAAAATAGGATAAAACCTGTTGTCACTTAGCAACAGGGATCCAGTACTGCAGAAAATCAGAACAATCTAAAATCCAAGCAGCGTGCATATTTCAGTCAGACAGAAGAGGCTCATAGAAAACAAACTGCTGTTAAGAGCTGTCTCCAAAGCACTCGTGAATGGGAAAAAGTACCTGAGTTACTCAGAAAAACTCCAGAAGAAAGCTGTAGAAGACATGTCTAAGGAACCCACCATAGAACAAACATGTGAGCTGCGTTTGCAGTTAATATAAGCATCTAACGAAACCAATCTTGTAAAGGAAACAGGATCAAGTGCTGAGATTTGCTGAAAAATGAATGACTTACAGCTGAACAAGGAACGTTATAGTTGAGACAGTGTGAAAATTAATTTATGCTCCAGTGTCTGTAAGATTGCCATTGAGGGTAAAAGTGTTCAGTCTGTCTTTCTGCTGTTCACAATAATAGCGGATCCAAATAATTCTTGCATACTGCTACATTATCCTTTTATTTCCTTTTCTGTAATAAACATTTATTTGTTAAACATAAATATATAGCCTCTTCTGACAATGTTCAGTGACTGCGCACCACAGGGTAAACAAATTGTAAAAATTATGGTCTCATGGTCTTTCGAACCAGCTATCACTCTGGGATTTGACATATTCATCATGTTGGGGCTGTACGGGTCATTGGTGAGGGCTTTTCTGGATTACTGTGTCCAGTTCTGGTGTCCCTGATACAAGAAGGATATTTTTAAGCTCAAGGGAGTTCAGAAAAGATTTACCAGGACGTTGCCTGGAATGGAGGGTTTAAGTTATAAGGAGAGGTTGGAAAGGGTGGGACTTTTTTCACTGAAGTGTAGAAGGTTGAGGGCTCTTCTTGTAGAGGTTTATAAAATCGTGAGGTGTACAGATAAGGTAAATGGCACGAGTCTTTTCCCTAGGCTGTGGTCTTTCATGACTAGGAGGCTCATTTTTGAGGTGAGAGGAGAAAGATTTTAAAAATACATGAGGGGGAATTTTTTTTTTAAAAACACAGAGGTGGCTTGTGTTTGGAATGAACTTCCAAAGGAAATGGTGGATGTGAGTATAGTTACAACATTTAAAAGACATTTGGATGAGTGCATAAAGAAGTGTTTGGAAGGATATGAGGCAAGTTCAGGCAGGCAGGCCTGGTTTAGTTTGGGATTATGGTTGACCTGGACTGAAGGGTCTGTTTCCATGTTGTATGATTCTATAATTTAACTTCAGTTGGGATTACAACAACTGGAAACAACATTCTTCTTCTTCAAAAAAAGGCCCCCTTGTTTTTAATCCACCTGAGGGTGCTGATTTAACAGAGTGCAGAACTCCGTTAGGACAGGTGGACCGATTTAACTTTTTTAAAAATTCACTTGTGGGATGTGGACATTGCTGGATGGCCAACTTATTTTTAATTGCCTGCCCCTAGTTGCCCTTGAGAAGGTGATTGTAAGCTGCCTTCTTAAACTGCTGCAGTCTATGTGCTGTAGGTAGACCCACAATGCTCTAAGGCAGGGAATTCCAAGATTTTGACCCAGCAACAATGACAGAATGGTGACATATTTCCAAGTCACAATGGTGAGTGGTGGAACCCACATATCTGCTACACTTGTTCTTGTAGCTGGAAGTGTTCATGGGTCTGGAAGGTGCTGTCTAAGGATCTTTGGCAAATTTCTGTAGTACTTCTTGTACATAGTACGCACTGCTGCTACTGTGTGTGAACGGTGAATGCAGTGGATGTTGGTGGATGTGATGCCACTCAAGCGGGCTGGTTTGTCCTGGATAGTGTCAAGCTTCTGGAGTATTGTTGGAGCTGCACCCATTTAGGCAAGTGGGGAGTATTCCATCACATTCCTGACTTGTGCCTTGTAGACATGCTGAGTGTTTCCAGTAACTTCTGTTTTTGTTCCTGATTTACAGCATTTGCACTTCTTATGCTTTTCATTGTGCCTTGTAGATGCTGGGCAGACTTTGGGAAGTCAGGAGGTGAGTTACTCACCACCATATTCCTAGTCACTGGGCTGCTCTTGTGTTTATGTGACAAGTTCAGTTGAGTTTCTGGTCAATGATAACCCCACATTTTTGAGTTTTGTTCCATGTCCTGGATTGATATGATATTGAACATGATGAACCTGATTGATTAACTAAATACTAGGTAATTCACTGGGCCAGATTTATTGTCAGAAATGAGGCACAGGATAATTGCAGTCACTGTTAATTTTTTGCAAAGCAGATAGGAATTTCAAACAGACTCTAATAGAAATGTAATCATGCAAATCTGCAGGTTGCTATCTGAGGTTTTTGGCTTTGCCATATCTACCCGAGAAAGGTTGTTTGCCCACAAACCCATCAATCCATCCAGATTACTGAACAGCATGAAGTTATTCTATTTATGCCAGGGATACAGATTAATAGAAAGTTTCATTCTGCCTATTTCAGTTAATCTAGTGATAAACTGCAATTAGTCAAAACAAATCTGTGGCACTGTAAATTAACCTCAAACTGCAGATCTCATTCCTTCAGGTTTCAATCATTGCTGAAAATAATCATTTTTAAATTTGTTCTTTTCTTTTTCTAAATTCAATATTATTTACCACTTCGTTTTCATTCTGTGCTTGAAATAATAGAGTTCATTCGCTTAAATTTAGATTTCCTTCTCAGTCTTCATGCTGTTTACTTCTGGTCCATTAATTTGGTTTCTTAAAAAAGACAAACAGTTGCATGCCCTGTTCAGGAAGGTTCTAGGTGCTGTATTTCACTCTCCGACTTGTACCAAATTGCCATGCAAAAGTTCACAGAAGTTAAAAAGAAAATAACAAATTTCAAAGCCAAATTTACATTATACATGTGCAATGATTTATACTCTAATTTTATCAAAGATGAGCACAATTTTCATAAAACCCCTATAATGCGGAAACAGGCCCTTCGGCCCAACAAGTCCACACCAACACTTGGAGCATTCCACCCAGGCCCAACCCCTTATAACCCACCTAAGCTACAAATCCCTGAAATCTATGGGCAAATCAGCATGGCTAATCCACCCAGCCTACACATCTTTGGACTGTGCGAGGAAACTCACGCAGACACGGGGAGAACGTGCAAACTCTACACAGACAGTCGCCCAAGGGTGGAATCAAACCCTGGCCCCTGGTGCTGTGAGGCAGCAGTGCTAACCACTGAGCCAATGTACCAGCCCAAAACACCTCTTAAAACGCAGGAAATCATGGAAAATCAGAGTGGGCCATTCAGCTTTTCAAGATCACTGTGCCATTCATCTGCTCAAGGTTGACTATCCAACTCAGTACCCTGTTCCATATTACATAGAACATTACAGCACAGTACAGGCCCTTCGGCCCTTGATGTTATGCCGACCTGTCATACCGATCTCAAGCACATCTAACCTACACTATTCCATGTATGTCCATATGCTTGTCCAATGACGACTTAAACGTACCTAAAGTTGGCGAATCTACTACCGTTGCAGGCAAAGCGTTCCATTCCCTTACTACTCTCTGAGTAAAGAAACTACCTCCGACATCTGTCCTATATATTTCACCCCTCAATTTAAAGCTGTGCCCCCTCGTGCTCGCCGTCACCATCCTAGGAAAAAGGCCCTCCCTATTCACCCTATCTAACCCTCTGATTATTTTATATGTTTCAATTAAGTCACCTCTCAACCTTCTTCTCTCTAATGGAAACAGCCTCAAGTCCCTCAGCCTTTCCTCGTAAGACCTTCCCTCCACACCAGGCAACATCCTAGTAAATCTCCTCTGCACCCTTTCCAAAGCTTCCACATCCTTCTTACAATGCGGTGACCAGAACTGTACACAATACTCGAAGTGCGGCCACACCAGAGTTTTGTACAGCTTCACCATAACCTCTTGGTTCCGGAACTGAATCCCTCCATTAATAAAAGCTAAAACACTGTATGCCTTCTTAACAGCCCTATCAACCTGGGTGGCAACTTTCAAGGATCTGTGTACATGGACACAGAGATCTCTCTGCTCATCTACACTACTAAGAATCTTACCATTAGCCCTGAACTTTGCATTCCGGTTACTCCTACCAAAGTGCATCACCTCACACTTGTCTGCATTAAACTCCATTTGCCACCTCTCAGCCCAGCTCTGCAGCTTATCTATGTCTCTCTGCAACCTACAGCATCCTTCGTCACTATCCACAGCTCCACCGACCTTATTGTCGTCTGCAAATTTACTAACCCATCCTTCTACGCCCTCATGCAGGTCATTTATAAAAATGACAAACAGCAGTGGACCCAACACCGACCCTTGCAGTACACCACTAGTAACTGCTCTCCAGGATGAACATTTCCCATCAACTAACACCTTCTGTCTTCTTTCAGCAAGCCAATTTCCGATCCAAACTGCTATATCTCCCACAATTCTATTCCTCCGCATTTTGTACAATAGCCTATTGTGGGGAACCTTATCGAACGCCTTGCTGAAATCCATATACACCACATCAACCGGTTTACTCTCATCTACCTGTTTGGTCACCTTCTCAAAGAATTCAATAAGGTTTGTGAGGCACGACCTTCCCTTCACAAAACCGTGCTGACTATCCCTAATCAATTTATTCTTTCCTAGATGATTATAAATCCTATCCCTTATAACCTTTTCCAACACTTTACCAACAACTGAGGTAAGGCTCACTGGTCTATAATTACCAGGGTTGTCTCTACTCCCCTTCTTGAACAGGGGAACCACATTTGCTATCCTCCAGTTGTCTGGCACTATACCTGCAGACAATGACGAGTTAAAGATCAATGCCAAAGGCTCGGCAATCTCCTCCCTGGCTTCCCAGAGGATCCGAGGATAAATCCCATCCGGCCCAGGGGACTTATCTATCTTCACCTTCTGAAGGATTTCTAATACATCTTCCTTTGAACCTCAATCCCACCTAGTCTAGTAGCCTGTATCTTAGTATTCTCCTCGACAACATTGTCGTTTTCTAGAGTGAATACTGTTGAAAAATATTCATTTAGCGCTTCCCTTATCTCATCTGACTCCACACACAACTTACCACTACTATCCTTGATTGGGCCTAATCTTACTTTCGTCATTCTTTTATTCCTTAAATACCTGTAGAAAGCCTCAGGGTTTACCCTGATCCTATCCGCCAACAACTTCTCATGTCTCCTCCTGGCTCTTCTGAGCTCTCTCTTTAGGTCTTTTCTGGCTACCTCGTAGCCCTCAAGTGCCCTAACTGAGCCTTCACATCTCATCCTAACATAAGCCTTCTTCTTCCTCTTGACCAGAGATTCCACCTCCTTCGTAAACCACGGCTCCTGTGCTCTACAGCTTCCTCCCTGCCTGACAGGTACATATTTATCTAGGACACACAGGAGCTCTTCCTTGAATAAGCTCCACATTTCTAATGTGCCCATCCCCTGCAGTTTCCTTCCTCATTCTATGCTCCCTAAATCTTGCCTAATCTCACCATTCCCTTTGATCCTTTAGCTGCAAAAACCAAATCTAACTCCTTTTTGTAAACATTCATAGTTCTGGCAGAGAATTCCACATGCTCACCATTCCCTGGTTGAAGAAGTCTCTCCTCAACTCGGTTCTAAATGGCCTACCCCAGATCCTTAGAAGCACTGGTTCTGCACTCCCTGATCATTTAGAACTTTCTTCCTGCGCTTACTTCGTTAAATCATTTTGAATTTTATGATCTTGTAAGAGGTCACCCCCTTATTCTACTAAATTTCTCTGGATATAGTCCTAAGGAGTCCAGTCTTTCTTCATATGTCAGTCTTGCCATTCAAGTAATCACTTTGGTAAACTTTCATTGCATTCCTGCCATAGCCAAGTTATACTGAAACATTTCTGCATCCTCATTAGCAGCTTTGTGTCATCTGCAAACTTGGAGATACTACATTTAGTTTCTTTAACTAAATCATGAATATATATTGTGAATAGCTGGAGTCCAAGCACTAATCCCCTATAATAATCCACTATTCACTGCCTGCCACATGATGAAGACCTGTTTGGCCCTACTCTGTGTTTCCTGTCTGCCAATTCATTCTCTATCCATATTAGTATACTACCCCCAATCTCATGTGTTTTAATTTTAAATGCTAAAAACTGTATTGTAGTGCTGTAGCTGACTAATCATGAGCAGATTATCAAAATTAATTAATTTTTTTTCCAGATGAATTCTTCTTTAATATTAGCGAAGATGAGCATAAGATAATTAAAATTCGTTTACTCAGAAACTGATAACTGCTTTTGTTACCAGGCTTTTTTCTTAGTTGATGAATATCAAGAGAAAAGCAAACTATACACATATTTGAAACCGCTGCAAACTCTAAGGACTTAATGTTAGATTAAGTTAAGCTGGTAAATTCTAGATCACTTTTTCATAGTACTGTTCTATCAATTTTCTTCTGAGTAATAAATAATCTCCAAAAAATTCTTATGCCTACATCAGAATGAAAACTTTTGGCACATTCACTTCAAGTATTGCAATTACGGATTGAATCTCACAACACATCATCAGTCAGTCAGATGCTTTCATTAGTCTAACTAAAAAGTTAATTAGAGAGAGCAAATATGCTTTGCGCAGAGGTACACAAGTTTCAACATGAATACAGGCTATTTGAACTGTGTAATCCAAATCATGTTTTTGCTTCCATGTAAGAAATAAGTTGTTTCCACAACCCCATTCCCATCTCTTTATCCATGTCTCCAATTTAATCTTGAATATCGAAACAGTGAATATCGAAACAGTGAATATCGAAACAGTGAAAGCGCAAAACCGATATTCAACCTTTTAAACTTGTCTGTGGGATGTTGGCATTACTGGCTAGGACATTAAATATTGCCATTCCTAACTGCCCAGAGCCAGTTAAGAGTCAGCCAAATGGTAGCTCTGAAGCCACAAGACTTGTTTCTTTAAAGGACATCAGAGAATCAACTACAATTAACAGTGGTCTCGTGTCGCCATTAGATAAGCTATGCACCCCAGGTTTTCATTGGATTCAAACCCGACCATGGCAGGTAGTGAGATTTGAATGTCTCACATCTTCAGAACATGAGCCTGGGGTTTTGAATCATTTGTCCAGTGACATTACTAGTTTGCCATCGCCTCCCATTGCATAAAAAAATGATCTTGTTGCTTTCTATTCTTACTTTCATGTTTTTAATCTTGCACCTATGGCCTCTCCTTCAAGATCTAGATTAGTTGTAATTTTCCAAAAATCTTTGGAAAAGTACCACAGGATTGGAAATTGCTAATGTGGCAGCCCTATTCAAAAAGTGAGTGAGGCAAAAAGTGAGTGACTCTAGGCTATTGTTGGGAAAGTATTAAAATCAATTATTAAGGGAATAATAGCAGAACATTTGCAAAATCATACACTAATCAAGCAAACTCAGCATGGTCTAATGAATGGGAGATCGTGCTTGACTGATATATTAGAGTTTCTTGAGGAAACGTCAACGGGAGTGGACACAGGGAACCAGGAGATGTGTTGTATTTGGACTTCCTGAAGGTGCCACACAAATGGTTAACTCATAAGATTAGGCCTCTATTATTTCAGGTAGGACATTGGTATGTTTAGAGAATCAGAGAATAGGCAGGAAACAGCGAGTGGGGATAGGAGATTTTTTTGTGATTGGTGACCTATGACCAGCGGCAGACATCAGTCATGGGACCACAACTGTTTACAATATGTGTATGCTTTGAAGGGAAATGAATACACTGCAGTCAAATTTGCAGGAAACACAGAAATAGGTGAAAAGGTAGGTTGCGAGAGAGACACAAACAGTTTGCAGAGAGGTATTTATAGCTTAAGTAAGCAAGCAAAAAGTTGGCAAATGAAGTATAACATGGGAAAATGTGAAACTGTTCAGTTTAGAAGGCAGAATAAAAAAAAAATTAAATTAAGAAAAACTGCAGGAAGCTGCAGCACAAAGGCACTTGGGTGTACTTGTGCATGAAACACAGAAAGTTGGCACATAGGAGCAGCACGTAAAGGCTAGAGGCGAATGGAATGTTGGCCCTAATTTTGAGGCGATTGCAGTACAAGAGTATGGGGGATGCCGATACAAGGAACTGTACAAGATGCTGGTGAGACCACAGCTGGAGAACTGTGAGCAGTTTTGGTTCTCTTATTAAAGGCAAAACATCATTTCATTGAATTGAAGGTTCGCTAGGATGATTTCAGGTGTGGAGGGATTGTCTTATGAGCAAAGGCTGAAGGGTTTAAAAGAACGAGAGGTGATCTCATTGAAACATATCAGATTCTTAATAGGCTTGATAGGGTTAATACGGAGAGGATGATTCCCTTCTTATGAGAATCTAAGACCAGAGGGCTTAACCTCACAATGAAGGGCACCAATTTAAAACGGAGATGAGGCTGAATTTATTGTCTGAGACGGCTAAATGTCTTTGAAACTCCTTATAGAAACAGTTGTAGTGACAGAATGCTTGTGTATATTTAAGTCTGATACAGACAAGCTTTTCATCACTAGGGGTATCAATAGTTATGGAGGAATTGCAGGAAATAGAACATGTGGACTGTTAGGTCAGCCATGATTCTATTGAATAATTTTGCAAGCTCTAGGGGTTGAACAGCCTCCTTATGTTCATGATTCTTATGGTCTTACCCATCAAGAATTGAAAAAGGTCTGCTTTCATAAATCTTTTTCATCATTCAAAAATTTTAATTTACCATTACATAACATGCATTGTTTTAATTAAACTTTTTTTCAAGTTATTTTGTTTTCTTATCAAAGGAGACAGTGAATCTGCATTGTACTATATCTAAAGCATTATTCTTCCGATATGGAACTGTAAAATCTCAATAACAAACATAATATTCTTGAAGGAAATTTAAAAAACAAATCTTCACAAATGTGACATCAACTCTTGACTTTCAAATGTAACAAAGCCAAGGAAATGCACTTTTTTCCCCCACAGCATTTCAACCTTAAGTGCAGGTTTTAACGTCCTGTGAACCTGTAACACCCAATCCATCTGTTCTTCCATAGCACTAAGCCAAAGTCTATTCACAGTATAATAACTATTTTGTTTTCAACGAAAAAACCACCACATATTGTTCCAATTGCCTCATTTCACCAAAATCCCTTTACAGCTTTCTTTAATTTTCTGTACAATTCACTACGCCTCCTACTTTGGGCATAATTGCAAATTTTAAACTCTCTCAAACCTAACCTGAATTATTGATATACATCACGAACGGAAATGGTTCTGCAACTGAAATCCGTGAAACACCACTTCTTTTGAATGACAGATTTTAATTTTAAATCTATTTTCTCCATTTAACCAATTTTTATTCCAGTGTGTTATCTTCTCTTTAATTCTACACCACTGAATCATTGACAGGTATCATGTAGCAGATTGTTCAAAGCATTTCTGAAAATCCACATAGACTTTGTGGATGACAGAACGTATATCATTTCCTGTCAAAAATACTTCAGATTTGCCAAGTACAATTACAATTATTTTGAAACTTCTTGTTACTTCATCAAAATAAAAAGTGATGGTTAGTCAAATGCATCGTTACTTATAAATGTCTTCACATTGCTCTTGGAAAAGGCAGTCATATTGTTCACTCTCCAATCCACTTCCTTAAATCGAGGGAAGATGGGAGGAATGAGGCAAGTTGTGCCACTACCTCCACTGCCACTTCCTACGACAACCTGGGATACAAGCCACTCATACCTTGGGTGACCAGGTAGGCTGATTTTGCTGGGACGGTTCTGGATTTTCACTAAGTGTCCTGGTATCCTGTTAATTTCCTTAAAATCACTGTCCCAGTTATGACATTTCCTTTTCTCCCAAATATAAACGGAGGCAGGAAAATACATGTGCTGTCCTTCCTGCAAACTCCCCCCTTGATACCGCCGAAGAGTGATCACTGACATTTTGGCTCCAATGGCTTGATTACTGTGATAATGCTTTCTAAATGCATGGTTTGGAAAAGCAGTTGCAACTTTCCAAATGCAATTCATGCAGCACCCAGACACTTGCCCAGCTAGCCTGGTGCCACAGCAGACATAACAGAATCTGCTACAAATGTTATACAACTGTTACACCCTCAGCTCTTCTCCTGAAAATCCCATTGGCTTCTGCTCCAGAATGTTCCACCCATATAGTTGTGGAGAGCTAAGATGATCTTATCCAGGCGATCTGGCTGACCTTCCAACCGGTATATTGACAGTAGACAACTCAAGCACTCAACTAATCTTGTGAAATATTTGATTAATTTGGTAAGTCATGTGGAAAGATGGGCAAGGTGTACAAACTATAGCCCCATGTGTCTAATTCTTTGGGTGAACTCATTATTTATTTGAGAACAATATTCAATTAAAAATTCTTTTAATCATCATCTGCTGCATGCTAACACAATCTTTTGAAAACATGTGTTTTTGGGCTGGATTGCCTACTAGAATAACAGAATCCCCACAGTGTGGAAACAGGCCATTCAGCCCAAGTACACACCACTCCTCCAAAGAGCATCCCATCCAGGCCGATTCCGCTAGCCCTCCATTTCCCATGTCTAACCCACCTAACCTAAACATCCCTGAACACTACAGGCTATTTAGCATGGCCAATCCACCTACTCTGCACAACTTTGGATTATGGAAGGAAACCCATGCAGCCACAGGGAGAACGTGCAAACTCCACACAGACAGTCGGCCAAGGGTGGAATCGAATCCAGATCCCTGGCGCTGTGAGGCAGCAGTGCTAACCACTGAGCTACTCAATGAAACATGGATATTCTTCTTTTAACTGTAAATTCAATTAGCAGCATGCAGACACAGTTTCACTTAAAAGCTCAGAACAATTACTGAAGTAATGTCGCAATGTAGCACTGAATCAATAACAATGAACACCACCTTCACATTAGCTCATCTTTCACCAGAATTTCTCCATAGACATCACAGCTGCACTGACCCTTTTGCACTACAAGAACAACATATAATATGCACAATTGCAAAAAAATTTGAAGTAGCACTGAAATGGCTTTCTGAAGTCTTGAAATGTGCTCTCGAAAAAGAACTAACAGAGACTTTATGGTGACCCAAGACGTGTGGAATATGAAAGAAATGTCAGAATGCTCCCATAACACTATGACAGCGCATCTTGAATAGTGAAAACTAAATTGAAGGGAGACAGTTTTTAATCACTGTGCCTTCTACAGTAAGTCAGAGTGGAATACAGGATTTGGGGGATTTCTGACAAATGAAGGTTTGTTTCTTAAGTGGCCGAAATATCATGGAGTTATTTTCTAATCAACCTTTCAGCAATGTTATCACACACTCTGGAGCAGGTGGGACTGAACGAGGACCTCCCAGATCATAGACAAGGGTAAGATCACTGCACCAAGGCTCCTGAAAGCTTTAGGGTTTTCCAGCTGCCCTATCTCCAGTCCATTACACACCGCTTTGATAAATACCAGTCATTTTTAACAGGTGTCTTGAGTAATTCGATGTCTTAAAAGGAGTGCTGACTCTGGCTGGACACAATTCAGTTCCGGGAGATGACATCACTTTCCCTGCCCTACCGCACCCCCCCCCCCCCCGCCCCCACTCCTGCCATCAGACGCTTAACGCGTGCCTCGTTATGAAGCCCTGTCTTTCCAAGGTCTTTCAATGTGCTGTAACTACTGCTGCCCATAGTAATTGCAACAAAGTGAGCCAGGTGGATTTCAGAATATGAGTTCCCTGATTGGAGCTGTTAATCTGGTCCAATTAGGAAGCCCTGGCTGACACATAAGAACAGGAACATCAGACATTCTGGTACTGAGAGCTGGCTCTGAGGGAGCTGGATCAGTGTCAAAGGCTCTCCGTGTGTAAAGGAAAGATGGCTTGATGGCAGGGTATAGGCCTCTGTGGAGTTATTACACTGCCAATGAAAATGCAACAAGGAACAGTAATGTATGTGCATGCAATATAAAATTATGGAATTCTCCTACATCAGCACCATACCTGAAGAGGGATCAACACACCCGTGTGCCACACTAATTAACCTAGCATAATACATAATACATAATAAATGAAACCACAAAATAAACAAAATAAATTAGTTTATTTCGAAGTGACATATCCCCAGTCCTTTCAAGGCAAGGACTCCTTAATACCACAGCAGAAGCTCAAGGGGATATAGTGATGTGATGGTAATGCAAAACCCTGAGCTAATATTCTGGGTTCAAATCTCAGCATGTCAGATGCTGAAATTTGACATTGATTGAAAAAAAGAAGTCTGGAATTTTAAAGCTCGCCTAATAACAACTATTGCTGATTGCTGTAAAAATACATCTGGTTCATCTGAAGTGCAGGCTCCAAGGTCCAAATGGCCTACTCAGAGGAACTTAAGAATTAGGAGTGGGTGTAGTTATTTTGTTTTCCATATGGAGGTTGAATCATTTAAAAAAACCCACTAATTCCTGAAAGTGAAGTATAATGTTCTATCATCCTCTATCAGGTAGACCCTCAGTCTTTTCTAAAGAAACTTTCCTTGCAGATCTAACCTTACATGCCTGGGATAATTTGAGTTTTTTTTGCACTTTCTTCATTGACTCTATGTCTTTTTATAATTTGTAGACCAGAACTCTGAACAGTGCAGTGACTATGGTCTAACCAAAGTACAATACAACCATAGAGACTACAGCAAGGAAAATGCCTATGAATTCTAATCCCATTTTCCAGCATTTGGCACATAGCCCTATACACCTTGGTAACAAAGTGCACATCTACAAGGGATTCTGCTACCACCACTCTCACAGGCAGTGAGTTCCAGATTCCTACCGTTGAGTGAAAAAAATGTCCTCACTTCCCTCCGAACGTCCTGTTGCTTACCTTAAAACTACGTCCCTGGTCAATGATCCCTTCAACAAAAGGAAAATTTTCTTCCTATTCACCTTATCTATGTCTTTCATTTTACATAACTTTATTTCCCCAAGTCTCCTCCACTCCAAGGAAATTAGCCCCAGTCTGTCCAATCTCTCTTCTTAATAAAAACCCTTCAGTCCAAGCAACATTCGAGTAAATCTCCTTGGCACCCCCTCTTGTTCAATCACATCACAGCTATAACGTGCAAGTTCTGCAAATCTTATTTGCTTTTCCATTCTGTGCCGAAAGAAAATACTCTTAGCACTTCCATTGCTTTTATTATGGCCCTGTAAACCTACATGGCTATTTTGTGAAATATATACCATCTGATCCCTGCATGCTTTTCTCTCATTTAGACATATCTTCCAAAAGGCATGCGGTCTTCTCATTTTTGCTAACAAAACCAACAGTTATCTACATTGACTTTCTGTTCCCATTATATATTAATTCTACAAGACTATTAAGTCCATAAGACCATCAGATATAGGAGCAGAATTAATCCATTTAGCCCATCAAGTCTGCTCCATCATTCAATTGTGGCTGACATGTTTGTCAGATAACAAGGTGTAGAGCTGGATGAACACAGCAGGCCAAGCAACATCAGAGGAGCAGGAAGGCCGACGTTTCGGGCCTCGACCCTTCTCTTTTTCTGAAGAAGGTTCTCGGCCCGAAACGTCAGTCTTCCTGCTCCTCTGATGTTGCTTGGCTTGCTGTGTTCATCCAGCTCTACATCTTGTTATGTCAGATTCTCTAGCATCTGCAGTTCCTACTATCTCTGACATGTTTCTCAACCTCTTTCTATTGCCTGTTCCCTGTAACCTTTAATCCCCTTACTAATCAAGAAGCTAGCTATCTGTTCTTAAATACACTCAACAACTTGGCCTTCACAACTCTTTGTGGCAATTAGTTCCTTAGATTAACCACCCTCTCTGGCTGAAGAAATTCCTCCATATCTCAGTTCACTCTGAGGCTGTGACCTTATTTCCCAGTCTCCTACCAATGAAAACATCGTCTCCACGTCCACCTTACCGAGGTCTCTCAGTTCTTTAAGTTTCAATCAGACACCCCTTGTCCTTCTAAATTCCTTTGAGTAGAGACTTCTGTCGCTCCTTATATGAATTGCCCATAATCCCCAGGATCATTCTTGCACACCTCCCCTGGGCCCCTCCAACACCAGCACATCCTTCCTTAGACACGGGGCCCAAAATCACACTCATTATTCCAAATAAACTGAAATCTGATATGTGGTCTGAATAGAGCCTTATACAGTCTCAGCAGCACGTTTCTGCTCTTAAAGTATTCTAGACCTCTTGAAATGAACGTCAACATTGCATTTATCTTCCTAACCATCAGCTGATACCTGCGTGTTAACCTTAAGAGAATCCTGAGCTATGATTCCCAAGTCCCTTTGTGTTCCAGATTTCCAAAGCCTTTCCCCATTTAGAAAATAGCCTACGCACTATTCTTCCCACCAAAGAGTGTAAGCTCACACTTTGCCTTGTTGTATTCCATCTGCCACTTCTTTACCCACTTGTCAAGCATGTTCAAGTCCTTCTGCAGCCTCCCCACTTCCTCAACACTACCTGTCCTTCCATTTATGTCTCATCGGCAAACTTAGCAACAATATCCTCAGTTCTTTTGTCCAGATTGTTTATATAATCATATGAATAGTTGTGGTCCCAACACTGGCACCTGTGGGTCCCACTAGTCACCGGTTGCCACCCTGAAAAAGATCTCTCCATCCATACTCTCTGCCTTCTGCCAGTCAGACAATCCTCTATCAATGCCAGTACCTGTCCTTAATACCATCGGCTCTTATCTCATAAAGCAGCCTCCCGTGCAGCAGCTTATAAAAGGCCTTCTGGAATTCCCAATAGTTAACATTCACAGGCTCTCCTTGTCTAACTTGCTCACTACCTCCTCAAAAGAATTCTACCAGATTTATCAGGCATCATCTCCTCTTGATGAAGCCGTGCTGACTCACACCTATGTTATCGTGCACTTCTAAGTACTCTGTCATCTCATTCTTAACAATGGACTTTAAAATCTCACCAATGGCCGAGGTCAGGCTGACCAGCCGATAATTCCTAATTCTGCCTCCCTCTCTTCTTAAGCAGGGGAGTTACATTGGCCACTTTCCAGTCCTCTGGAACCATCACTGACTCTAGTGATTCCTGAAAGATCACCATCAATATCTCTACAATATTCTCAGGAATCTCCTTCAGAACGCTGGGGTATAGTCCATCTAGTCTGGGTGATTTATCCATTTTTAGGCCTTTCAATTTCCCCAGCACCTTCTCCTTGGCGATGGACATTACACTCACTTTTGCTTCCCGACTCTCGAATTTCTGGTATGCCACTGGTGTCTTCTACTGTGAAGACTGATACAAAGCACTTACTCAGTGTTCCTCTGTCATTTCTTTGTACACCATTACTACTTCTCCAGCCTCCTATCTGGGGATCCAATAACCACTGTCCAATGTCCACTCTTGCCTCTCTCTTACCTTTGTATTTCTAAATAATTCTTGCAATCTTCTCTTATATTACAAACTAGCTCACTCTCCCTTTATTGTTTTTTTAGTTATCCTCTCCTTCTCAATCACCTTCACCACATTGTATGCTTTTTCTTTTGATCTGATGCTATCCCTGACTTATCTTGCTGGCCATAGTTGCTTTCTGCTGCCCTTTGGTATGTTTCTTCTTCTTTCAGATGAATTTGTGCTGTGTCTCCAAATTACTTCCACAAACTCCTGCCATCACTTCTCCACTTTTTTCCCTGCTTGGTTTCCCTTCCTATAGCATCCCTACAGTGTGGAAGCAGGCCATTTGGCCCGTCAAGTCCACACTGACCCTCTGAAGAACATCCCACCCATTTTCACACCCCCACCCTAACCCTCTAAACCTGCATTTCCCACGGGTGCACCACTGGAAGCCCACACAGACACGAGGAGAATGTACAAACTCCACACTGTCACCCAAGAGTGGAATCAAACTTGGATCTCTGTTGCCTTGAGGCAGCAATGCTAATCACTGAGCCACCATGCGCACCTGCCCATCTCACCCATTTATCTCTGACCAGCTCTTCCCTCATGTCTTTGTAGTTGCCTTTGTTCAGTTGTAATACTGTCACATCTGATTCCAGCTCCTTCCTCTCAAACTGCATAGTGAATTCTATTGTGTTATGGTCACTGGTCCCGAGGGGTTCCTTCACCTTAAGTTCCCTAATTAAGTCTGCCTCATTACACATCACCAAACCAAGAACTGCCTTTCCCCTAGTGGACTCTACCATAAGCTGCTCCATAAAAGCATCTCACAGGTATTCCACAAACTCCTTTTCTTGAAATCTGCTACCAACCTGATTTTCCCAGTCCACCAGCATATTGAAGTCCCCCATGAACACTGTAATAGTGCCTTTTTTATTTGCCTTTTCCTTCTCCTGATTTATTTTCTTCCCCACATCCTGACTACAGCTAAGATGCCTGTACACAACTACCATCAGGGTCTGTTTTTCTTTGCCTCGACTCTACCCAACTCTACAGCTTCTGTTAAATATCACTTCTTGCTATCAAATTAACTTTTTTGCCTACAAACAAGACAACCTCACCTTCTCTGCCCATCTGCGTGTACTTTTGATCAGACGTGTATTCTTGGATTTGTAGTTCCCAGCCCTGACTCCCTTGCAATCATGTTTCTGTGATGCCCGCAACATCCTACCTGCCAATTTCAATCTGCCCCACAAGCTCAATTACCTTGTTTCATATACTATGTGCATTTAAGTACAACACCCTCATCCCTATGTTGACTGCCCCGTTCTCATAGTTGTCCCCTCACCTCTTACCTGTTGTGCCTGAAATTAGATTTCTGACTCTTTCCATTCTCTCTGTCCTATTACTCGTTCTGAAAACATTAATCTCTGCTACACTCTGTATTTTACCAAGCAACTAAAATGCCAACCATCCCCATACAGTCCTCAGTTAACACGGTGTGAAGCTGGACGAACACAGCAGGCCAAGCAGCATCAGAGGAGCAGGAAAGCTTGACGGGACCCTTCTTCAGAAATGGGGAAGGGGAAAGGGATTCTGAAATAAATAGGGAGGCAGATAGAGGACAGATAAAGGAGAAGATAGGGTGACAGGAGACAGACAGGTCAAAGAGATGGGGTTAGAGCCAGTGAAGCTGAAATGTAGGTGAGGAGTGAGGGAGAGGATAGGTCAGTCCAGGGAGGACAGACAGGTCGGGGGGGGGGGGGGGGCGCAGGATGAGATTAGTGGGTAGGGCTTGAGGTGGGAGGAATGGTTAGGAAGGTGGGGACTAGCTGGGCTGGTTTTGGCATGTGGTTGGGGAGGGGAGCTTTTGAAGCTTGTGAGGTCCACATTGATACCATTGGGCTGCAGGGTTTCCAAGCAAAATATGAGATGCTGTTCCTGCATCTTTCGGGTGGCATCATTGTGGCAATGCAGGTGGCCCAGGATGGACATGTCATCCAAGGGGTTGGGGTTGGGGGGGGGGGGGGGGGGGGGGGGGGTGGTGGTGGAGGGTTGTCGAAATGGTTCACGACTGGGAGATGTACCTGTTTGCTGCAAACTGAGTGGATGGTTTGGGAGATAATGGTTTGGTACTTGGGGGCGGGGGTCATGAACCAGGGGACTGGTTATGCAATTCATCAGGGCTCTGGTCCCATAATGATTCAGGTGGAACTGAATTGGACTCAATTCAAAACTGCTCATTCAGAATTCAGAACTGCTCTCTACTTCCCTCGTACTTGCGCCAAAATCCCAGGAATTCGAAGCCATTTCTCTTACACCAGTCTTTGAATCACGTGCTTACCTCTTTTAGTCTTGTTGACTCTGTGTCATGGCTCAGGAAGCAATTCACAAATTATTACCTTTTTAATTCTGCTTTTTATTTTGGCTCCAATTAGCTTGTGTTTCCTTAGCAGAACCCTGTTCCTCTTTCCACCTATATCACTGGTACCTACATGGACCATGACTACTGGATCTTTCCCCTCTCACTCCAAGTTCTTCAGCAGCCTAAACGAGACACCCTGAACCAGAGCACCAGGCAGGCAACACAGCCTTTGTGACTCTCAATCCTGGGTACAGAGAACAGTGTCTATTCCCCAGACTACATTATTTCCGATGACAACTATATTTCTCTTTTCTCTCCTCCTCTTGAATAGCTCCCCGTACCACAGCGCTATGGTCCATTTACTCATCCTCTCTACAGTCACCACTCTTATCCACACAGGGAGCAAGAATCTCAAACCTATTAGTCAAGCTGAGGCTCTTTCAGCACTACCTCCTGGATCCCCCTATCTGCCTCACTCATAGTCATGCCCTCCTATCCCTGACCACTTTCCAAATTTGATGGAGCTAATTTGAGGGGTGTGACTGCCTCCTGAAACTCTTCCCCTTCATGTGCAACAGTGCTTGAAGCTCAGGTTTTAGCTCGCCAAATTTGATCCAGAGTTCCTCAAGCAACCAACACTTACTACATATATGGTCACGCTGAATCACAATGGGATCCAACTTTCTGGATGTGATCTCTCCTTTCTGACTATGCACAGCTCACTGAAATCTTCTTGAGTTTTGGGATTGTCATCCATTAATTACATGCAGCAACACAACATTATCCAAAAACGTTCAGATTGCTGTTTTGAATTGAGTCCAAATAATTTATGTGAAGAGTGAAAAGCAATGCTTCTTGGATCAAATTAATGTTCCTCATAATCTTGTCTCTTCCCTTTTGCTGTATGCAGCTCACTACACTCTACGAGCTGCTGATCATGATGAGGAACGCCACTGCCATCTTCTAAGTGTAGGAAATTGCTGTACAGGAAAATTTTAATATTGTTGAAGACACAGCATAGGAATATCGCTTTTAGTGGGAGTTGGGCATTTGGTCCTTAGAGACAGCTCACTCAAAAACAGCAAGACTTATCTGGTTGTGTTCTCAAAGCCCCTTTCCTGTTTTCTCCTAGAAACTCAGTTCCAATCTGTGCCAGGGACATAATTTTGCTACTTGATAGCATTGAGTACATTCTTCTGAATTTGAAGTATTTGGAATTCTTTAGTCTATGGACAAAGATGCATGGTTGGATATATTTACAGCTGAGAGAGATAGATTTTCAGCTTCAATAAATCGAAGGATATGAGAAATGGACAGACAACTGGAGTTAAAGCCTATGAACAACTAGTATTGGTTTAAACAGCAGAGGAGACTCAATGGGCTGTGTAGCCCATTGATCCTATTTTGTATATTCTTAACTTGCTTATGCTGAGCATCCATCTCTGATTACCAAAACAAATAACCTATCCTTCTGCTTCTCTTTCCTTGATATTAATCCAAGCACCTGGAAGTCCAACAGCATGTTTCTAAGGATTATTAAGGGACAGAGATCATGTTGATCACAACGCATTACTGAGATCCACACGACAGAAATGGCAGTGCATTTGAACAATTCGGATTACAGCACAAAGTGACAGGATGTGTAAATATACATAAAGGTGGAGAATCAGTTTTTTGATGCACTATACAATTAAGTCAGGGTTGAAATGCCATTAATATGAGGAACAAAACTGAAACGACAACATTCTAATACTCAATTGCAGAAACTATTACTATAGATACCGTAACATTTGCAAATCAGGCATTTAAAGACCTGTTCTTAAAATTTTTCACTTTTAAAACTCTATTGATGGCTCAGTAAGGTTTTATATGTGTGATAAATAAAAGAACTGAGTTGCAAGGTCACAAAGGCCCAATCTACAATCTGTGCTGAGTCAACCAACTCGAGTTAGGACATGTGGAACCTTACACTTACACATGACTAAAGGCCAACTGGGCATCATACTCGGACGATAATAAGAGGTCACAAAGGTGTCATGAGTTACTCCTTCAAATGAAATATATGAAGGGTGACTAAATTGGTAAGAAAGAAATACTTTAAAAAAACATTGAATATATTCGGCATCTTGGTGAAGTGTAAAGATTTTATTTCTGTTAAACTTTCATTCTTTTAGCTAAAATCCTTCTACAGCATAAACTCTTGAAAACAAAGTTATCTACCTACCAGTTTCTTCCTCCGGTCTTGTTCTGTCGGGGGTTCTTCATCTTCACTTACTTTTTGCTCTTCAAAATGTGACATCACCATACAGCTATATTTAAACAAATGTAAGTATTTAATATAATACAAGGTGACATTTTTCGATTGACTGAGGTTAGTTTCTGATGGTGTCTGTGGATGAGTGCCAAGTGGCAGAATAAAGGGAAAGCTGTTTCGGACACCTTCCCATAATTATGGATGCTGGTCCACTGAAATAGAGCGACAACATTGAGTGGCAACAACATTACATGTCTGTCAGTATGGAACTACATATATACGTGCACGCAACAGGAATCCAACAATTATTAAGAGACACACACATCATGAACTTCAATTCTGAAGGGTCACTGGAGACCCAAAATGTTAATTCTGCTTTCTCTGCACAGATACTGCTAGATCTGCTGAGTTTTTCCGTTAATTTCTGTTTTTATTTCTGATTTCCAGCATCCAAAGTTCCTTGGTTTTACAATTTTTAGGAACATGGCCAAAGCTTTAAGTGCGGCCTTGTAGTTCCTGTTAAGAACATGCCTCATAATAAAGAAAACTTTATTGCCCTGGATGTGGCTCTTGTGTTGCAACTTATCTAACAAAAAACGAAACGACGCTGGGATTCACACCTGAGCATCCTTAATTTCACTGCAAAGATTCACACCATTTTACCTTCTTTAAAGCAGCACTTTGATTCACAATTAGAAAGTTGTGACCATGTTCCTGAAAATCATGACTTTAAGCAAAACTACTTTAAGTGAAGCATGGTTTCTCATAGGAATTGATATTAAAGTCACGAGTAACTTACTTGAGACTTTTGCCACCTGGAAAACAGTGCAAAATTTGAAATATTGCTTTGTACATGTGTAATACTACATCTTTTGCAGAAAGAAACTTCAAAAAATTGTGTCATTGACAATAAAAGAAATACAGCACAAAATGAATAGTTTTCACCTTTAACATACAGTACTACTAAAATGACCCGAATCCCTCTAGTGGCAAAGGTACATTGGTGCAGCTCAATACCCAGAACTACCCGACATGGAGGTGCCAGTGTCGGACTGGGGTGGACAAAGTCACACAACACCAGATTACAGTCCAAAAGGTTTAAATGAAAACACAAGCTTTCTGAGCCTCAATCCTTCCTCAGGTGTTAGTGAGAAGTAGTATCAGACACAGAATTTATGAGTAAAAGATCAAAGGTTCACACCATTGATGAGGATGTACTAAACAAGCTGAAGATGCTGTTAAATCTTGATTCAGTTAGAAGGTTTTAATTGATTAACATGTACATATAAATCCTCAAATTCATTTCAGGTCATGGTCCTGAGAGAACAGAAGGTTTTATCAGTGTAAAGAAGAGGTGACATTTTAGGTCAGACAATGCACATTAGGTGCGAGGCCTTGTTTAGAAACTGTTTGTTAGTTTGGAGTCAGACTGGGTTTATTTCTAAGGTAGAAATTTATAAAACACCACACTGTCGAGAAATTGTGTGCTTTCTAAACAAAATAAAATGTATCTACAATTATAAATTCACCCTGTATATTCAGATGTGTCTGTGTGTGAGAGCGTAGGTGGGAGTGTGGGGGGGGGGGGGGGGGGAGGGAGTGGGGGTGGGGGGAGGGAGTGGGGGTGGGGGGAGGGAGAGTGGGGGGGGGGGAGGGAGAGGGAGTGAGAGTGCTGGAGAGTGGGGGGGGAGCGGGAGTGGGGGGGGGAGCGGGAGTGGGGGGGGGAGCGGGAGTGAGGGGGGAGCGGGAGTGAGGGGGAGCGGGAGTGAGGGGGAGCGGGAGTGAGGGGGAGCGGGAGTGAGGGGGAGCGGGAGTGAGGGGGAGCGGGAGTGAGGGGGAGGAGGGAGAGGGCGAGGGGTGAGAGGGGGAGCGGGAGTGGGAGTGGGAGTGGGAGTGGGAGGGGGATGGGGAGGGAGGGGGAGTGGGAGGGAGGGGGAGAGGGGGAGTGGGAGGGAGGGGGAGAGGGGGAGTGGGAGGGAGGGGGAGAGGGGGAGTGGGAGGGGGAGAGGGGGAGTGGGAGGGAGGGGGAGTGAGAGGGAGGGAGGGGTGTGAGATTGAGGGGGCGGGGGAG